>NW_013952459.1:196754-204310 GCF_001266775.1 Austrofundulus limnaeus
CCCCCCCCCCACAGAATTTGTTGTACATATTTTTTTTATTTTGTTACTACTAATTGTCTTTGATAATCAGCCATCCTTTATAAGACTCTCAGCTATTACTGACTTTGCTCAAAATCTGTAAAACCGACTGAAGTTGTTTTGTTAAGACTGGTCAGTTGTGGATGTGCACGCAATACTAGTTTTGTTAAAAATCCATCCAGTGGTTCATGAGATATTTTGCTAACTGACAAACAAACGAACACAGACAAAGGCTATTGCATGTTTGCTCACCTTTTATTGTGACAGATGATAAAAAATGAAATTGTCCAATAAAGACAACTTCTTGGAACACGTTTTTTTGTTGCCAACTTCAGAAGTAATAGTATTCCTTTTCCATTAAAGTTACAAATAAAACAAGCTCAGGTGAATTTCATTATGGGTCTAATAAAACCATCAAAACACAAAAGGCATTTAGGCAAACATATGATAATTACATTCTTAGTCTTATGAGGACACGAGTGGGTGTTTGACCAGGGGCTACTTTATGAGGTTGCTGGCTGCCATGTGTATTTTCAGTATGTAACAAACCCCACTGTCTTTATTCAGTTGAGACGCCTACGGCTGTATTCATGATTTTATTCTCTATACAGTCTTTTTACATGACATTATTCAATGATTTTACAAACCATGTGTGATGAATGTGATGCTTGCTAGAGCTTGTTGCAGTTCTTAATTTCAGTAATTGAGTGATTTTTTTTACTTTTATTTTCACCCCTTGCAGTGATGACTGAACGTTACCCTGAAGATTCAAAGATTCAAAGTGTTTATTGGCATATACACAGATGAAACATGTTTCCCTGAGCAATGAAATTCTTACTTTGCCATCCACAGTGGATTCCAAGAGACAACCAGATGAAAAAAAAACAAAAAACAAACAAACAAAAAAACAAGCACTTAAAGGATACTAAGAAAGTCATAAGGAATAAAGGACACAATACCACATTTGAAACAAAATGAGAGACATAGCTAGAGATAATAACATCAAGAAAGGGAACAACACTATCAGTGTTTAGAGTGTGATAGACTGAGGTGTGCAAAAGTGCAAATGTGCAACAGGTAACAGTCTGAAATGTGCACATGTACAATATTAATGGTCAGAAAATTGTCACATTCAGCTGTTTAGAAGTCTGATGGCACTTGAGAAAAACGAGTTCCTAAATCTGGAGGTTCTGCATTTCATAATGCTGTACCTCTGGCTGGAGGGCAGAGGTGTGAATAGTCCATGATGGGAGTGGGTTGGGTCTTTGATGATTGAAGGCTCCTGCATGTTGCTGCAGAACTGCCGAAATCGTGCCGAACTGTTGCAGTTTTATGACGAAAATTGTGTCACTTCTGTTCACATTGCCGACATTTCGGCACTTCTTGTCGCAACCCGCAGGTCGAACTTTTCACCCCCCTCCACATAAGAACACATAAGAACTATATGTTGTGATTGGTCAGAAGTTCGTGGGAGTATTTGTTTATGCTGAAAGCGCTCAGACGCTGCATTTGCTTCAACCACTCGCTTCAAAAAAAGAAAGAAATAAAAGAAGAAAAAAGCGATCACTCAGGATCTTTGTCAACATGCCAAACTTCCTTAGTCTCCTCAGAAAGTAAAGTCGCTGTTGAGCCTTCTTGACCAGCTGTGTGGTGTTCTCAGTCCAGGTCAGGTTCTCATTGAGGTGGATGCCCAGGTATTTGAAGCTGCTCACCCTCTCAACCTCAAGATCCCCAATGTGCAGTGGCTGGTGCAGCCTCTTTTCCTTTCTCATGTCCACTATCAGCTCCTTTGTTTCGTTGATGTTGAGGGTGATGTTGTTGCCCTCACACCAAGACACCAGGCCAGCCACCTCCCTCCTGTAAACTGCTTCATCCTCCCCAGTGATGCGTCATATCACTGCAGTGTCATCAGCAAACTTCAGGATGATGTTGTTTTTCATGAGAGGCAGCAAAGTTGCGGGTAAACAGGGTGTAGAGGATTGGTCTAAAGACTATATATACACGCACCAGCCACATTATCAGGTACACCTGTCCAACTGCTCATTAACGCAAATATGGAATCAGTCAATAACATGACAGCAGCTCAATGCATTTAGCCCTGCAGACATGACAAGACGATCTGCTGCAGTTCAAACCGAGCACCAGAATGAGGAAGAAAGGTGATTTAAGTGACTTTGAACGTGGCATGGTTGTTGGTGCAGGATGTGCTGGTCTGAGTATTTCAGAAACTGCTGATCTACTGGGATTTTCACCCACATCCATCTCTAGGGTTTGAATGATCTGAAAAGGAGAAAATATCCAGTGAGCGGCAGTTCTGTGGGTACAAATGTCTTGTTGATGCCAGAGGTCAGAGGAGAATGTCCAGACTGGTTTGAGATGATAGAACGGCAACAGTAACTCAAATAAACACTTGTTACAATCAAGGTATGCAGAAGAGCATCTCTGAACACACAACACATCGAACCTTGAGGAGGATGGGCTACAGCAGCAGAAGACCACACCTGTCAGCTAAGAACAGGAAACTGAGGCTACAATTCATACAGGCTCACCAAAACTGGACAATAGAAGATTGGAAAAATGTTGCCTGGTCTGATGAGTCTCAATTTCTGCTACAAATTCGGATGGTAGGGTCAGAATTTAGTGTCAACAAAATGAAAGCATGGATCCATCCTGCCTTGTATCATTGGTTCAGGCTGGTGGCGGTGGTGCAGTGGTGTGGGGGATATTTTCCTGGCACACTTTAGGTCCATTAATACCAACTGAGCATCGAGTCAATGCCACAGCCTATCTGACCACGTCCATCCCTTTATGACCACAGTGTACCATCTTCTGATAACTACAGTACTTCCAGCAGGATAATGTACCATCATAAAGCATGAATCATCTCAGACTGGTTTCTTGAACACGACAAAGAGTTCACTGGACTCGAATGGCTCCACAGTCACCAGATCTCATCAATAGAGCACCTTTATGTGGTGGAACAGGAGATTTGCATCATGGTTGTACAGCTGACAAATCGGTAGCAACTGTGTGAAGCTATCATGTCAATATGGACCAGACTCTCTGAGGAATGTTTCCAGTACCTTGTTGAATCTATGCCACGAAGGACTAAGGCAGTTCTGAAGGCAAAAAGGGGGTCCAACCTGGTACTAAGGTGTACCTAATAAAGTGGTTGGTGAGTATATATATGGGTATGTATGTATGTATTTTTACCCAACTTTAAATGAATCAAAATACAGTTATAGATTACATTATGGGGGCGGCTGTGGCAAAGTGGTTAGGGGAGTCGTCCTGGAACTGGAAAGTCACCGGTTCGATCCCTCGTTCCAGCTGTCTCAGTTGTTGTGTTCCTGGGCAAGACACTTCACCCCTAATGCCTCTGATGTGTGTCCCATCAGTGTATGAATGTGATTGGCACTGATTAGTCTCCATAGATGATTGTACATCTTAGCTTTGTAGGAGATCTAGTAGAGTTCTGTGTGAATGGGTAAATGAGGACACAGATTGTAGTGTGGAGCGCTTTGAGTATCCTGGTTGGGTAGAAAGGTGCTATACAAGTACAGTCCATTTACATTAACTGTTAATTTTTAAACATAGCATAGGCATACTTTTTAAAGTTTATTTTATTTTTAGAAAAATATGTTTTATGCTTACTAGCAAACAACACCTTTCACTTCTAAGGTGTTATGTAGCTGCAAATAATACAAATCCTCAGGTTTCTCCTCCAATACAACAATAAAGAAATTGAAAATTATAATTCTTCTGACAGTGGAAAGCACAAAAAATAGTTTTACAGATATTGAATTAAAATTTGATGTGGCAGTAGCTGGGAGTTGTTCCCAATACATATGAGTTCTAACAGATTATGTGAAATCTTGTGGTATCACATACAGTATATACTGGTGTAAATGCTCCTTTTAGTCAGTACTAGTTTCATTAGGTTGCACTGCTTTCTGATTACAATTCATTTGAGTCACCATTTATGACAGTTTTAGCAAACACAAACAATTTTCTAATCCAACTGTTCTTTAAATTGAAATTCATTTTCAGTTGATGTGAAGGACAACTATTTAAACACACAATAAATTAGCTAATGAATGAACAGCATTTTTAATAAATGTCAAACATTTTACAAAATATTTTTTCTGCTTATGAAGAGGCAGAGGTAAAGAGTGAGAAAAACGCAGCAGAAAGCCCTCTCTCTGATTGACATGATTTAAAACCCAGCTACTCTCTGCACCCTTCTTTTTTCTATTTTTGGGAATAGGGGGAAAATTGCTGCTTAAAATACAGTAATTATTTAAGATTTTAAATGTTAGCTTTAATTTTAAGGGCTGTTGGTTGGTTGCTTGAAAAGTCTTGTTTTTTAAATTTTTCACTGTGCCTGAAGTGTGCTTGTTCAAACCAACAATGCAGAGCTACATTCAGTTTGTAAAATTGGAAATAATTTCTTACTAGCTCTTCTATAGAGTTCTATACAGGTTCTTGTGGCCTTGCAAACATCTGAATGTAGACCCTTTAGGGCCATTAAGCATTAAGTGGTTAGTTGCTTGGACACAGGCAGATGGATATTCAATTTATTTATTTATTTTCATAGATGAAGAAGGGTATAGAAAGGGCATTAGAGGAGCAAGTATGTGCCACAACCATTAAACTAGGAAGTTCTTTTTTTAATGTTTTGAGTCAGTCATTTTCCAGGTCAGCAGGGCCTGCTGTCTTATGACGCAATGAATGAGATCTTTGGGGGCTATAGAAAGGACAGAAAGAGGGGGGCGTTTGTGATGAAAAAGAAGCAGTCTTCATGAACTCAGTCGATCCAGATACAGCAGTAAAAGTACTGACAGTGTAAGTGGATAGGATGGTCTTGTTGCAGGCGTGTATGGACTTGGACTTAATCTCACATAAACATGGGTTTATATGAGCCACCCACACATGGTTGGGTCATACCTGTGTATTCATTTTTATTTTTTAATCTTAAAGGAAACTAGCTGGTAGGTCAAAATAAATATGACTGGTTGCTTCTTGTCCATAAATCAATGGTGAGGAAACTAGGCCAATTAAAATGAAGCATGTTCGATTTCAGTTTTTATGGACCATTGCCAAAGCGTAAAGGTAAACCAAAAATGTTTTTAATCATTTCTGTGTGTGTTTATATGTGTGTGTGTTATAGCATTTGTTACATTGTGAGGAACCACTGCTCCTTATGGAGACCAGGGTCAGGTTTAGATCTACAACAAATAAACCCATTTAAGGCCAATATGGTTCAGCAAAGCTCTCTACTCAAAACACACTCTCTCCATCTCTCTCTCTTAAACACACACACACAGGTTTGTTTTTATATCCCCATGTGGATTGACTTTCATGCATTTTCTGGCAATTTTATAGCCTAACCCTGACACCACACTCTAAAATGAACCTGACAAGTACCTACCTGACCCTAAAACTAACTAAACTCAATTCACACCTTGGTCCTAAACCTAAATCCTCCCAAAAAAATCAGCCTTCGAAGTCGTGGAGCATCCGGTCCCCACGAGGCTGCATTTTCCTGAAAAATCGTCCCCACCGAGTAGCAAAAACAAGGGGCGCACACACACGCACACACACACACACACACACACCTTAGACGTTCCTGTCTGGAAACCAAAAGACACAAAATATGTTACAAACGTACAGTATTATAAAATTTCTGTGATTTCAGCGTGATAATTTCTAACACTAAATCAACATTGTTCATGTTTTAAACAGGTCATAATCAAATAAAAAAAAGTTTATTCACGGATGTTTTTCGTCAAAAGACTGAAAGAAATTAATTAGACTTTAGGTAGATTAAAGGTCCAAGGACGATGAAGGGAGAATGGTGCAGGAAAGATCAAACATTTAGGTCAAAAGGAAACCAGATTTATTTGGTTATGAAAGAGCTCAGGTTTAGAGGTCATGATCAGGTGAGTGTTTCTTCATGCTACAATAATAAAATACACAGTGGAAAATTGCATTCATGCAGAAAAAAAGGCTTAATAAATAGTAGGGCTTAATGAGAGTATTTCCCTAATAATTTTTTTAATCTCTTTTCACTCCATCACCATAATTTCTAATGACCAACTCTCTTCTACCTTACAGTACAAAAAATGATTTTTTTTTTGGACAGAATCCATGCTGAGATTTCAGCTGTTTTCTGTTGGAGGGGGTCACATTTTGGACTTTCGGTCATTTTTAATATCAGCTTTGGTTTTATGGAGCGATTCTCCAAATTCTTTTCAAAATTAAATACCTGTCTTTTGTGGCACCATTGAAAAGGTTTTTGCAACATTTAAAAGTAAATAAAAAGGAAGACTGACAAGTTTTGTAGTAAAAACAACAGTGAACAGAAAGGTTACACCCAGCACTTAAATACAAAGCAAACAAATCTGTAAACCAATTAATAAATTGTTTCTAAGCCTGGCAGCAGCCTCGTCTCTGAGCTCATTTGTTTTGTCTAAAAGGATTTCAGTTTTTGATATAGCTTTGTTTTTAGTGAGTAAACACTTGAAGTGGCCGATGCTGAATGTCAACCTTATTTTATTTCTACATGGAATTATTTTGCTAAACAGAAAGTTACCAATGTCCCCCCCCCAAAAAAAAAATAAAAATAAAAATAAAAAAAATGTCCACTGATGTTGGAACAAGGCTGTAGTTTAGCTGGCATTTTCATATGGAAATCAGCAAAAGGCTTTGGTTTGTACAAACTTTTTGTTTGATACCATTTGTTTTAACAGAAAAAAATGTTTTAATTTAACAATCAATGGTAATGAGGGGAAAAAGCAGGTAGTTATATTTAAATGAGCGCAGAAAAAAAAAGCTTAAGAATTAGTTGGGCTTATTGAGAGAGTTTGTTTTTTGCTCTTTAGTGCCTCTTTATATTTTTTTAATGACCAACCTCATTGTCCATCTCTCCTACTTCACAAAGCAAAAATAATTTTGTGTTTTTCCAAATTAATTTAAAAATTAAATGTGTTCTTTTGTTATTTCATTTAAAAAAAGTCAATAAAAAAGTGGTAAAAAATGACTGAACAGAAACGTTTTACACCTAACACTTAGTACGTACAAAGCAAACAAATCTGTAAACTAATTAAAAAGTTGTTTGTAAGCCTAAAAACATGGCAGCGGCCTTGCCTCAGAGCTCATCCCATTGTGTCAAAAATGATTTCAGTTTTTGATAAGCCTGCTTTTTACAAAAAATAAATAAAAATTGCAGCGAATAAACACTTGAATGGGCCAATGATGAATTTCATTACTAACCCTGTTTCCTTTTACACTGTTTTTATTGTAAAACTAAAAGGTACCAGATGGCTTAAGAAAACAGGCAATTTGTTACCGACGTTGACAGATCAAGGTTGTGTATGAAGTTCAGAACGAGGGCAGCAGGAAGTCATGACCTCCACTCTGAATGGTGGCATTTTCACTAATTTTCATATTCAGTCCATCAAAAAAAAAAAAATAATACATAAAATAAATAAATAAAAAGGGATGAATCTTGTCCCCGAGCAAAGCGCATTATATTT
>NW_013952459.1:204323-211801 GCF_001266775.1 Austrofundulus limnaeus
TATATATACAGTAAGTGACACGGATAAATCTAAATCCAATTTAAAATTCATGGTACAAATTGTAAACAGTGGCAAAGGTGATGTGTTAACTGCTTAAAAAGAAAGTTTGAACCTAACTGTGTTTTTATCGCCATAAAGTGTGGGAAACATGTTTTCCTATCTGTTAGCAAAATATCTAACGAATCACTGGAGGGATTTTAATCAAACGTTTTTAAAGTGATCATCAAATGTACCTCTACAAGTCATTGGCCTGTTGGTAACCATGTTCAAGATGGCCGCCACAGCTTATCAATCTCCTAAAACAGACATTACTTTAACTCTGTCATTTTCACAGATGCTGAGTTACAACCTGACATGATGGTAGCTGAGTCATCCCTATCACATAATCCAAGCACTTACAGATCACATGCATCTTTGTTTAAAACTTGGGCTTTTGTAGTCAAGTCAACCCTGTCTGTTAGCAAAATATCTTATATACCAGTGAACAGATGTTGATGAAACTTTCAGAAGATAATCACTGGGTGCACATCTAGAACTGATTCACTTTCAGAGTTAACCAGGTTCAAGATGGCCGCCACAGCTAATGGAGATGAGCAAAAATGGCTCCAACTTTGTCAGTTGTATTAATATTGAGCTAAATTCTAGTGACAGAGTAGCTGTGTTATGCCAAACATTATATGTTGAGAGCCATATGTTTCTAACCATCTTTGGCATTGTTAGCAAAATACCTTGTGATCCAGTGGATACATTTAAGGGAAAGTCTCCAAGTAGTGACTGTCTCTAATCCTACATCACGTTAACATTTGGAGTCACCCCCATGATTAAGTGCTTGAGGATTGCTTAAGATCTTTGTTGAAACCTTTAGCATGCAAGACAGCGGACAGAACTGCATTTATTCAAGGTATGATAGTTTTATTCATCAAGTTATTCATGTCTTCAAAAATTAAAGCTTTTGTCAAAATGAGGACAGAATCAGCAGGTATTAACTTTGAATTAACTGGTTTGTGATCAACTTACTTTGTAAAAAACAAAAAAACAAAACTCAAAACAACTTATGGTTCTTGTACATTTTTCTATTCACCATTCAGACAGGCCCCTCAGGTGTCCTGTTCTGACTTCCTGATACAGAATAAGGCAGCGTTTCTGGGTAAGTACGCTGCTTTGATTACTCGCTGCACTCTGTAATCCCCCCCCCCATCCTGATTTTCTCTTCTGTCGAGACCTTTCCCTTCTTTCATTTACAGAGGAAGATGTAAACTTCTTCGCATCACTTTTTAAACAAAAATGTTGACAGCTACATGGACTGGTAGCGAACATCCTGTCTGTCACTCGCCGAGTTTTAGTCCAAGATCATCCTATGTTGAGAAATGACAGCTGTGGCCGTTTTGGTCCCCAACTCTCAGTGCATGTTGAGAATGACTCTCAGCTACTACCGCACTGGTTTTCAGCTCAGTATCTGTAAATGCATTGACTGAATTTGACCGGTTTTTGTGTTTTGCTATGGCAGCGATCTTGAATGGGGTTCATTCTGAAACACTACCGTTCAACCTTCCAACAAAACCAACAATGTATCTGTCAAATCCTTCCAATAAGGGTGTTCAGCACCCCCAACCCCGTTTTCCACTGACACACTTCCTCAACACAATGAGCGTACAGCAGGTTTTTAAGAGCAAAACTGAAGTTTTATGAATAAAGCAACAATTTGCAGTTCACACATCACACATGATGAAACAGATGTTTGACAAAAACAAACTGTCTTTACGTCGGCGTTTAGTTTTACTGCGTCACCAATGAAACAGCACATAGGTGGACTAATTAAAGTCCTCTTTGTTTGAAGATTCCAATTGTTTAAGCAGATTATTTCAGGGTTGTATGAATATCATCAACAGCAACGAACGGCGTCACCTTCATTACCAAAGCCTCTACAGAAATGAAACAGAGAGGGGGACTAATGAGGCTGTGTAGGATTCCTGGTTGCACACATTTTAGTCTGGATGACTCAACCTCGCTGGACGTGGTTTTACACTTTCTAAAGCCATCACCGTTCAGTCTGGTTTAGAAAGCTTTTCTTTTTAAGAGATCTCCCGAGACTCTTCAGGTTGATGCTTTCTGTGTTCCTGCTGAGTCAGACTCCTCCAGCACAGGGAAACAATGTGCGTTATCTGTTCTTCTTCTTTTCCTTTTTGCTTCTGCTGATGGAGCTGTGAGGAGCGCTGGCTGGGAGTGCGGTGGCATGGCCGCTGGTCTTCAGATGGTCAAACAGTTTGTTCCTTGTGGGGAACTCGTTGTTGCAGGTAACGCACAGGAGGCTCACTTCCTTCTAGATGTGGAAACATTTCATTTCAGCAGACACGAACAAACATTTTTCTTAGCAAGTTTTCAACAAAAGTAGGAAGATTTTCATGTAGATCTAAAAAACAGATGAGAAGATCTCAACGTACTTATTGCAAAGTATGAAAAAATATTAACAGGGTTATATGAGCCAAATCAAATGGTGCCATTTGAAAGTTTACTTCAGTTATTTTTCCAAATATATGGATGCGTAATTCTAAATTGCAGGTATGCACTCAATATAAACAAAGGGCTGGGCTAAATTTGCCGGAAATTATGTGGAAGTTTGAGTCACACGATTGCCCTACGTTAGAATAGTTTGTGTGAATAAACAAGTATGAAGGACCTCAAAAAACATTAAGGTTAAAAAATTAATGTGAAAGAAAAATAGACATTTAAAGGAGACATATCATACTTGTTAATCCTTCTTTTTCACATTCACATCATTCAGTTGGGGTTTATCTAAAGTGGAACTACAATGCTTTGGTCTGAATTCCTCCTTATATAACTCCACAAGCCCCACCCCTTTTCGGAGTTCTGTCTCAGATCAACTCGTTTTGATGCCGTCTCTTTAAATCCAAACAAGGTGCACCCCATCCCCCTCCAGCTTCCAGAGCAGTTCATTCTAGTTTGATAGAGGGGTTTATGACTATATAGCGGTGCAGACACTTTTTTTTTAATTTACAAATTAATTAAAAGACGTCAACAACAGAAAACTTGTCCATCCGGCCTCACATGTTGGAGCCAAAGTCTGACCCACAGCCAGAGGAGAATGGAGACAGCAAAACTGTAGTGGTAAGTCCAGACTGTATGTGTCAGTTCTGTCACAAATACTGTGATGTAGTAGTTCAGAAAATGTCAGAAAAAATAGTGAAAATTGAACAGCACAGAGAAAAACTACATTCAAATCCTGCCCTCCAAGAGACTAAACAACAAAATGAATTTAACGGCTAAAAAAAGTGGATTTTGCGTGATATGTCACCTTTAATAAAGAATATGAAGGATCAAGAAGGAATGTGAGGCACCATAAAGAGAGCTAGGTATTTAAACACTTATTAATTTCCAGCTCTAGTTGTACGCTTGAAACGTTTGTACTGGTTGTGTTTTCTAGAAAAACTCCAGATTATCAAGCCTAATTTAATCTAGATTGTTTTAATAATTTGTCTGCTTTATTCGATAAATCTGACTGTAAAATTGTACCAATGCATCAATGCAGACAGACTCTTCTATCCCAAACAGCCATTTTATTGCCATTGTTACATGTTTTTAGTCATTTTGGCTGTTTTTATAGGTAAACAATTGCACACAGTAGTAGGCAGATGTTTATACATTTAGGGACCCATTGATATGAGAAATCATGCAGATTTGTTTTTTTTTTTAACCAGTATTCATGACTTTGCAATTAGTACTTCTAAAGTAAAAACAAACAAACTGGTAGCATAAAACAGCACTGTACAGTATTTGTTTTCTTATACTGACCTCAGGAAACTGTTCAGTGTGTGACTTGATGTTCTTTGATTTGTCTTTTCCTCCTCCCTTTTTGCTTTTCGTTTTCCCGGAGCTGCTGAGGAAACAATTGAGTAACAGATAAAAAACTAAACTGTAAATTGCACAGAGTGCACCACTATGCACGAGTGATTTAGATCAAGAAGCAAGAGGGCGACTTCGTTCCTCCCGCTCTTCATCACCATCATCATCATCATCATCATCATCATCGTAGCCGAGTAACAAGCTCAAAGAAAACGTGCCAACATGTTTAACAACATAAGCTGTTTTGATTTCTTTCAGTGACTCTTTTTTCTGTTTTCATTCTTTTTTTAATCAAAGAACACATGTAAGCATTTAAACATTTACAAAACAGTTGCACAGACAAAAGTCTTTATCTCTGGATTTGTTTTTTTATTGATTAATTTATTTATTCATGGAGGAGAAAACAGAAAACTTATCTTAAAACAAGCAAATGGCTCGGATAATCAAACAGATTTTCTGGGCTTATTTTAGTGTTTGACTTCCATCTGCAAATGTTTTCCTTTTTTTTTTCCATGTAAAAACATCCTTTTCAGATTAGAATCAAAAGCAGCTTTCCCAAATAGAATGTCTAAACTCTAAAAGCTTGTACTGACAGCACCGTGTACACTTGAAGGACATGTTCTTTATAGGAAGAAGAGTTTGCCATCAAATATAAGAGGTGCTCCACACCTGCACACTTTCAATCAAATCTGCTGTAAGGAAAAAGCTGAAAAATCTCAGGTTCTCAAGCGAGCATCCAGCGCTTTAGATACACGCACTGGCCCAGATTTATGTCTCGCTGAAGTGCACGGACTGAATGGTGCAAAGTGCAAAACCAGAGCTGACTTGATTTTTCCAAATTTCAACTAGACACAAACTCATGAGGAGGATGCAGAGCTGCAAAAACAACCAGCTGCTTGGACACAAGGACAGTAACAGTGACAAAAAGCAGATAAATCGCTCACTGTTGATACAGAAAACCAAAAGTATATGTTGCAAAAACTACAGGTTCCCTCTACGTTTTAAAGCTAAAGACTTATACTGCTTCTGGTGTGCAAAATGTGGTCAAAACAGCTGATCTTAGAAAAAAAAAATGCACTGACCTTTTGACTTCTGCAGGAGGAAGATCTTCCTGCATCTCAGGTCCTGTGGGGTTTTCAGACTTTGCAGAAAGATCGTCTTCTTCGCAGGTGGTTTGTGTTGGTTTGTGCTCCTCTTCCTCCTCAGCAGTACTTGGCTATGCAAGAGGAGAGTGTGAGTGGAAGAGAGACAATTTCATGAAATCTGTACTTACAAGACCGACAGCTAAACGAAGACGCACTCAAAAACAGAAGGAGGGCAGAAAAAAAATCACTCACTTGTACTACTTTTAACTGCTTCTTTTTCCGTTTTTGCTTTTTTGACAACCTGAGGAGGTGAAGAGACATCATTTTTATTTACGAGTCACCAAGCTCCAACTGAGAAAATGTAACTATTTTTTTCATTCATAAGATAGTTGCTCTGGAGACTGGTCACTCAGTACTTTTACTTTTATTACTTAAGTACATTTTGTGTCAGAAATTTACTTTTGATACTTAAGTACGAAAAATATCAGATACTTTAAGACTTTTACTCAAGTAATATTCTTAGAAAAGACTTTAACTTTTACCAAAGTATTTTTATGATAAGATACTTGTACTTATACTCAAGTATCACTTTCAGGAACTTTATACAACACTGTTTACACGCAGTAAAAATTCTTTTAATTAACTACATATCTGCAATAAAACATGGGTCTCCTCCTCTATCTGAGGCGAGTAATGAAGAGAAAATACAAACTAATCCTTTAAACATTTGAGCCTAAAAATAAAACACTTTAAAGACAAGTTAACTAGATCTGTTATTCTGTAAAATGCACCTGTAAGTAATATTAACTCATATTTGTAGTATAATGAAGTCTCTAATATAGTTACAGCTACAGTCTGTGGTTGAGTAAACATCAACATATATGTATAAATTATGTTTTAATGTTGTGGAAACAGGTGATGTTATGAAGAGCAGAGAAATGATGTTGTTTATGGCTTCAGATTCAGACGTGCTGGCGTTTATTTATAAGACACCTGACTGTGAATACTTGGCGTGTAATTATGAAGGACGCTGTGTTCAAGTAGGGTTAGAAAAGCACAAACACCTCACTGTTCCCTGACCTCTACAGAGTCTATCACAGTGGTCCTGATGCGGTGACTGAGGGAACATTTGGAACACAGGTTTGTCGTTTACGTTACTTTTGCTTCGGCTTTTCTTCCTCCTCCTCTTCTTCTTCTCCTTCCTCCAACCGTTCATTTTCATTCTCTCCATCCTCCTTTCCATCCGCGCTCAAGCCAAGAGAGTCCTCCTCTTCCTCCAGCTGTTGCCGTAGCAACACCACCATCTCTCGGTGCTTTTTGGACTTTTCATGGTTTTTCATACTGTGGAGGAGAGGAAAAAAGGAAGCAATGAAACATCTGTTAAATGATTAGGAATAAAAAGTGAACATATTAAAATGCATAATCTCAGAAAAATATTGTTTTGGAAAGAATTTTTATGTTGCTGTTGTACTCAACAGAATAAAATGTAGTTAAAGAAATAAAATATAAAACATATTTTCACTGTCTGCAACAAAAGCACCTTCAATGTTGAGATTAAAGCTTAAATCATAATAATAATGATAATAATAATAATAATAATATAACAATAAAAACCATGTTTTTTAATTAATAAAGAGACAATTTTGTAAAAAAAAATTTGTGTTTCAAACTTTTAAACTGCTGAATTTAGACTACTGGGGTCGGATTTATAAAACTGGCGTACGCACAATTTGAGCCCAGAAACTTGCGTACGCCACTTTTTACGCTAAGGTTGTGATTTATAAAATCCAAACTTGACGTGAAAATGTGCGGTGCCTCACGCCAGCTTTGACCCATGCGTACGCTCATTTTGGAGACGTGAAACTGCGACACAGATGATGAAGAGAAGAATTAGAGCCACACTGTGTAATGATCACTGTCAAGATTTAATTTACCTTCAGAATCAGACTTAAATAAAAGTTCCCGTGCGCAACTCCATTCATCTGCTTCCTCCTCAGACGACCCTGACCCATACAGACCCCTCCCCAATAAGAACAGCAGGACAGCAAAAGCTTTGGATACATGCGCAGGGCGCGCTCACCTCGCCAGTGTGAATAATAAACCTGGGGGGAGGGGGGGTGCGCGTGCGTGCGTGTGCGCGCGCGGGGGGGTGTCTGCCGCGGATAACAGAGCAGGCAGGACGGGGAGAGGACGAGGAGAAGAGTAGTGGACTTATTTCTAATTTTTTCTGACTAATTTAACTTAATTTTTTTTTTTTTTATCGTGCAGGCTCTGATGGGAAATTGATTTGAAGCTGAGGTTTTTTATTTTTATGTTTTATAAAAATCATTAGATTACTCTAAAGCAAAATGAGGGAAAATCTGTGTCAGTTACAGACATTCTGTTCACGTGAGCAGCTGTCAGTCAGCACCTGTCATCCTCCAGACACACGACGGAGCGAGTCTGAACCAATCATTGATCAGCTGACTGATTTAAATACATCTTAACATTCATGAGGTACTTTGCATTGACTGGTTGAGTGTGGGCGTGTAG
>NW_013952459.1:213370-235870 GCF_001266775.1 Austrofundulus limnaeus
CAAAAGGGGGTCCAACCCGTTACTAGCGTGGTGTACCTAATAAAGTGGCCAGTGAGTGTATATGGTGTGAATGCCACGAAGAATTGAGGCAGTTCTGAAGGCAAAAGGGGGTCCAACCCGTTACTAGCGTGGTGTACCTAATAAAGTGGCCAGTGAGTGTATATGGTGTGAATGCCACGAAGAATTGAGGCAGTTCTGAAGGCAAAAGGGGGTCCAACCCGTTACTAGCGTGGTGTACCTAATAAAGTGGCCGGTGAGTGTATATGACCAGTGTTAAAAGCTTCAAGTATACTGATTAGAGAATACAAAAGAATGTTTAAAAAAGGCATTTTCATCTTATCTATTCATTAAGTAATTTCAAAGTAAGAGCAAAAGGAGCTGAACTGATTATTCAGGGATTATCGCTTTATTTTGAAAATCCATTGCCTTATTCTTCAAATCTTTTATTTAAAATATTTTTCCTCTCTTAGCTGTGCTAGTTTAAAGTGTTGTTGCTCTTTGAATAGATAACGTCACCTTTGTCTGAGGAGCACGATTTGAAGACAGTTTCTGCAGTGATGTTTATTAAATAAATAAGAAAACAGGTTAGAAACGCCATTGTTTAACTTTTAATGTGCATGTCATCTTTAAGTTTTATGTTATTGTTTTATAAATCATTTTCATAGCCAATAAAGTGTCAACATGGTATCTTTTTCCTGGAAAGCTTTTTATCTGCTTGTTTGAGTGCTTTTGTTTTTCCTAAAGTGTGTTGTTTTTTTATTTCGTTGTGCTTGTCATGTTGTCTTTTGTTGTCCTGCTTGACATTTAGAACCTGTCGTTAAGAACTCCCTAAACGAGGCTTTTTTAAAATCTACAAGGTTTTGATAGTGAAGGAACTTTTTGCGAGTCTTTGTTTATACCTCCTCCATCTTCATCGTTTCTCTCCTGCGTGTCTATTTGCAGCTCGTCTTCCTCACTTTCAGAGGCGTCTCCGAACTCTTTCCCGTACTGCGCTTCGATCTGCTGCAGCTCCTTCTCCAGTTCAGACATGGCTGCCCAGCTCTGCTCCTGGTACTCCTCTGCCAGCCTGGGGTTAAAAGCGGAGCTCGGTGAGTAGCAGAACGACGCAGAGAAGAGCTGCGTCAGTTTGAACGCTCTGCTTACTTGGCCTGTTTCAGCTTCTGCTGCCGCCTCGTCTCCTCGATCTTCCTGACCTTCTCGGCGTTCTGCTCCTCCACCAGCTTCCTGTGGGCCTGCACGCGGCGGTCGCGCTTGCGGACGAACGCCACCAGCTGGCGCACGAGCTCGTTGCGCTCTTTCCGAGCTTTGTCCCTGGTCTTCTTGTTCTCCTTCTCCATGGCCCTCTTCTCCCAGCGGTTGGAGGCTTGCCTCGTGTCATATTCCTCCTTCCAAGCAAAGTTTTTGCGAGTGCAAAAGCTCTGCCAGTGGGCGTAAAACTCGTGCACTACCTATGACACAGAAACAGGTGTTGGGTAAAAACACACAAGGTGCCGTCTCGACTGGGATTTCTCATCATAATTTGCATAACTGACTTCTGTCCAAACCTCGGTTTGACACGGAGATGGACATTTTAAGAGCGTCTGGAGCTTACCATATCATAATCACTCTGCGAGTCTCCAAAGGGAGGAAACTCCTCTTCCTCTTCCTCGTCGTCCATCCTGCGGTGCTCCATCTCCTCCTTAACAATGGACTCAAAAAGATTCCTGTAAACTGTGTAAAAGCCCTGGGGAGAGAAAATGAAAGGAACAGCAAATTAGAAAATCAGCGTTCTGAGAGGCACCAAGAATTTCCTTTCCCACAGTTTAATGGCGCTGCCAGCCTAAACATGGGCTGAAATCACAGATGAGTTACAGACTGAAAATCACACTTTTATGCTGAAAAACGGCTTTGTTCCACAACAATGAAATCACCTTCAGCTATACACAAAATACATGTGACCCACGTGATGTAACTGGACTCCATGTTTGCTCACAGAGTCATGAGCTTCACCCTTAATGTTTACGTTGTAGTGGACATCATACGGGCCCATCCTTCCCAAATTAACATGACGGTGTATTCAAAGGGATCACAAACATAAATTAAAGTCTGAGCATTCCTTGAAGGAACACATTTCGCTCACTGCTTTTTATGCCAGAGTTTCAGACTGTTACGTTGAGAAATAACTGAGGTGGAGTCAATTTGGTCAAACCTGGAAAATAATCTGATGGGATATCATGAGACTGCCAGCTACTATCCTGTCACATTCCTGCTCATCTGTAAAATAGCCTGAGTTATAGCCTGTTTTTAAAGTCGGTTATCTGTGACAGCCATCTTGAATTGTGTAGTCTCCAAAGGCACATTTTATGATTGCTTATTGCACATTCCATTACAATTTGGCAAACTTTGTCCACTTTTAGCTTTCAGCGATGGGCAATAATCAAAGCAGAAAGTTTCACTCGAGACTGAAAACAAAAGGACTTCTGCTTTGAATATTGGCTCGGGCCTTATTGTGTGGCATTTGCATGTTTTTCCTGTGTCTCCGTGTGTTCCCTCTTCAGCTTATTCTCACGGTACGAAAACAATACAGGTGTGAATGTGAGCATGCGAGGCTGTTAAAGTCATTTGTCTTCATGTTAGCCCCGTGATGAACTGGAAGCCTGCCAAATTCTGCCTAAGATGCTTTTGAAAACAAAGATTTTCCAAAACCAACAGACATCTTTCAAAGCATGACTCGCCCCCTGCTGGTCATTATGGAGAATACAGGTTGGTGGCATTTTTAACGTTTCCCAAACTTCATTAGACCCAAAGGCTAAAAGCAAATCTGAGATATTTCTGTTGGAAGCACTTGTGGGGATTTAGTCTTCCAGTTCTGCATCCCAAGTATATCCTGAGTGAGGAGTGTTATTGGTTTCATTGTCCTGTTTGATTGTGAGACTTTTTCCAAACTAAAAATGACACTAAATGATTTCTTATGTGAGCTTTATGCTGCAGTGACTATAAAAACTATTTACAGTTAAGTCCATATCTATTTGGACAGATAGACAGCATTTTCTTAATTTTGGTTCTGTAAATAACCACAATGAATTTTGAAGTTCAGACTTGGAAGAGCAACTTTGAAGTAGGGGTGTAATGATAAATAAAACTCTCCAGACGAGACGAGACAAGATTTTAATATTAGTTTCAAGAAAACTTCCAAGATCAATTTTATGCTGCAAAAGCCTTTTATTCTGTGTTTTAACGGTTTTTATTTATTACAAAATCAACTGATATCTTCCTTTTTCTGATTTCTTGAATCTCCTTAGACCTTTAGAACAGTGCTTTAATCATGCATGGCCTTCCAACATCATATAAAATAAATGACATTCATGCAGAACTTTCCAAAAACTGAATACACTCACCGGCCACTTTATTAGGTACACCACGCTAGTAACGGGTTGGACCCCCTTTTGCCTTCAGAACTGCCTCAATTCTTCGTGGCATAGATTCAACAAGGTGCTGGAAGCATTCCTCAGAGATTTTGGTCCATATTGACATGATGGCATCACACAGTTGCCGCAGATTTGTCGGCTGCACATCCATGATGCGAATCTTCCGTTCCACCACATCCCAAAGATGCTCTATTGGATTGAGATCTGGTGACTGTGGAGGCCATTTGAGTACAGTGAACTCATTGTCATGTTCAAGAAACCAATTTGAGATGATTCCAGCTTTATGACATGGCGCATTATCCRGCTGAAAGTAGCCATCAGATGTTGGGTACATTGTGGTCATAAAGGGATGGACATGGTCAGCAACAATACTCAGGTAGGCTGTGGCATTGCAACGATGATCAATTGGTACCAAGGGGCCCAAAGTGTGCCAAGAAAAGATTCCCCACACCATGACACCACCACCACCAGCCCGAACCGTTGATACAAGGCAGGATGGATCCATGCTTTCATGTTGTTGATGCCAAATTCTGACCCTACCATCCGAATGTCGCAGCAGAAATCGAGACTCATCAGACCAGGCAACGTTTTTCCAATCTTCTCTTGTCCAATTTCGATGAGCTTGTGCAAATTGTAGCCTCAGTTTCCTGTTCTTAGCTGAAAGGAGTGGCACCCGGTGTGGTCTTCTGCTGCTGAAGCCCATCTGCCTCAAAGTTCGACGTACTGTGCGTTCAGAGATGCTCTTCTGCCTACCTTGGTTGTAACGGGTGGTTATTTGAGTCACTGTTGCCTTTCTATCAGCTCGAACCAGTCTGCCCATTCTCCTCTGACCTCTGGCATCAACAAGGCATTTCCGCCCACAGGACTGCCGCTCACTGGATGCTTTTTCTTTTTCGGACCATTCTCTGTAAACCCTAGAGATGGTTGTGCGTGAAAATCCCAGTAGATCAGCAGTTTCTGAAATASTCAGACCAGCCCTTCTGGCACCAACAACCATGCCACGTTCAAAGGCACTCAAATCACCTTTCTTCCCCATACTGATGCTCGGTTTGAACWGCAGGAGATTGTCTTGACCATGTCTACATGCCTAAATGCACTGAGTTGCCGCCATATGATTGGCTGATTAGAAATTAAGTGTTAACGAGCAGTTGGACAGGTGTACCTAATAAAGTGGCCGGTGAGTGTAAATATAAAACTAAATAAGTATTTATTCCTTCTCTTTATGATCTTTGCATGTCTTTGCTTATTCTATGACATTCAAACTTACCAAAAAAAATCAACATAAATTAAAAACAAAATAAGTAATTATTATTTTTTCCTTTATGAACATCTATCAGACTTCTCTCTAGGGCTCTGGTCGGACCGCTTTCGGAAGGGGAGGGGCTCACCGCACCAATCGCAGAGGAAAGGAGGAGAAAGGAGATAAGTGCTTGGAAAGGGCTGTCGCCAAAGCTTCTTAAAGTCTCCAAAAACACTGGGAAAAGTCAATAGATTTGTTGCTAGAGGGGTCTAAAAATTTGCTAGATCTAGTGACAAAGTCGCTAAGTTAGCAACATTGTTAGCGAGATAACAGTTACCTCTCAACGAGAGATATCGCGGGACTTTAATATCACAAGATTTCATACAAAGAGATCTTGTTACACCCCTAATACTGAACCACACAGATGATCATTAAAGTTGATTCTGTTTGGGTTTTGATACGAGGCAAACGTCCATGTGTCGTGCTGACGTGTAGGGAACCGGTGGCTAAACACGGAGAGTAACCAGAGCCACGCAGGTAGTTTAGCTGCGGTCTAAGATTTTCACCCACCTCCTCACCGGAGGTTGAGCGGGTCTGAGCCTTCAAGCCGCTGGCTCAGGGCGCTGAATCAGCGATGCATGGAACCGCTGCTGCCGAGGCAACATGTTAAAGTGATGTTAGCAGCATCGTCGCTAACATGGGCTAATGTTCAAAGCAGTAACAAACTTTCTCGCAAAGCTCGGTCTCGCTGCAGGGGCGTGTCTCTGAGTAGTAAGTTTTTATACCCGAACACGGGAGCTGTGGTGTAAGCATGTACTAAATGACAAACGTAACATTTTAACCAACAGGAAAATTCAACTGCAGTAGCCACCATTTAACCCATAGAGGGCAGCACTAAGACAGTTTTTAGACAAAATAGTGCAGAATTAAATAAAATTACAAGAAAAAGTCAAAATGTGTACAAAAGTATAAAGATATTAGCCTTAAAGTGGGCCTACTATGGAGGTCTTAGCACAAGTTAGGATCCATCTGTGGGCTATACAAAACATGTTCATTTGATTTATTTCACAAAATGAATCTCAAATAATGAAATTTCACCTTTTCAGTTCTTCCTGTTCTTCAGCTCTCAGAAGTTGCTATGGAAACCTGCCTCCCCTATCCGTTTGTTTACTTTAGCTCCACCCCCCGACATGGTAGAAGTTTCCAAAGTGAAATTATTTTCACAAACTACACCTTTCTTTGGCAATATTGTTAGAACACTGTCATCAAAGATAAAAATAAAATCAATCCAGGCATCTCTGTTCTCTGTGGCTGCTGTAAAAACAGAACAACCATCGTCTTCTGAGGAAGTGGGCGGAGCTTCACCTTGACTTGCCTCGTGAGGAGCAGGACTCTGGTTTAGGTCGCTAGGTGACTGTTATTGTGACGTCAGAATAACGTGCTTTGAGAAATACCATGTTTCCAGATACCTAAAAATACATGTAATTACAGCTAAAACTAAAACGGCTGCGTGCATCTTGTTGGTGTTTGGACTGCTTCTCTAAGCAGTAGAGACACAAAAATAAGTTTAAAAACATGAAAAAGGTGAGTTTTCCATAAAAGGCCCACTTTAAGGCACAAGTTGCACATGTTAAAGGAGCCGAACTACTTCCATTCATCCAATTTTAAAGTGGTAACCCTCAAATAAAAGCTGAAAGTCTGGACTTTATGTCCATGTTTATTATATAACTATAACTTGAATATGTTTCAGTAAACAGGTACTAAACTTTGTGTCAGTGTTCAAATAGATATGGATCCAACTAAAACCTCCAGCAGAGGCATCAAGTCCTTGTTATTATTTCTCATTGTTGTATTTAGTTTAGTTATCCGTAATCCAAAATAAAGTAATTAAACCTTCCTTACTTTGAAATCACAACATGCAAAGAGCCTAAAATTCAACATTTTTTTTTCCACAGATGATTCATAGTCTTCCATCACGCTTTCATCCCTTTATTAATTTTCCTGTGCAGTCATCCAACAACAGGCTGGCCCAGTTAATTGTCTTTGTTGTTCTACAGTTAACAAATGACTGTCCTTTAGGAATCAGAGAGAAAAAAACGTTCAAACCGTGAGCCATTTGAGCTGAAGCTCTTCTTTCATCAGCGTCACTTTGTTTTGTCTACTGAGGATAAACGGACACTAAAACCAGCTGAGCAGCTGAAATGAATGCCTTCAGGCAAGAATTCCAGCAAGGTTGTTTTCTTTTCCTTCTTTTTCTCCACTTTAAATAAGACGGTTGCGTAATACAAAACATTACTCCTGCAGCCACGGCTACAAGTACACAAACCTTCTCGTCATCGCCGTATCCGGAGTAACAGGTGACTGTGAAGTACTGCAGCAGGTCGACGCTGTCGTCTTCATAATCCCCACTCAGCCCTCCTTTCAGCAGAGCCTCTCGGTGATTGTCGTACCTGGCGAGCAGAAAAAAAAGAGAGACAGAAACATTGATGAGACTTGGAGAACTGCTGCTGGTGAATGCTGTATTATCTGGGAGGAGATGGGTACACACCAGGCTCTCTCCTGCGGATCGCTCAGGACATCATAAGCTGCTTGGATCAGCTTAAACTGCTCCGCGGCCTCCTCCGCGTTTTCCAAGTTTTTGTCTTAAAAAAAAAGCCATAAAGTGACGCAAGCAAAACATTGTTGGGTCTTGGAAAAGATGGATCACACGTTGAGGCACAGATGAAGAGAAAAATGTGAGAAATTAAAGTCGCACAAATTTCAAGCAACTTGTAGCTGCTGCTGACTTGTTCTGTATTTTGTTTTATTTCGTAACTTTTCTTTTACTTAAACAGACTTACTTGTGATTACCTGAAACGGGGCTACACTTGACAGAATTGTAAAATAAAAAAATTAAAAATAAAAATAGCACAAGGTGTGTTTCTACTTTTACAGGAACCTGGGTCTTTTGTGAGAACTTTTTTTACAACACTTCATATTTTATGTAACTACACAAATCGGAGAAAAAGCAGAGTTCTGAGACAGAAGTTATACTCCAGAAAGCAATGGTGGAAAGGAAGTATTTAATTTAATTTAAATTTTTTTAACCGTGTCCTGTCCGGCAATGTTAAACTCAGAATTAATGTCTGAGTGCCAGGGTGAGGCCCAAAGGTTTTACTTTCACAAGTGCAGAATAATGGCTTTCACCACCATGATCCACTTGATATTTAAACTTTATTAGAAATTACTGATGATGCAGATGATCCAGGAGAAGGGGCAGCCCAGGACTCAACCACACACAGACACAAACACGCGTTCCCACCCTCATATTCACACCCACTCATTCAATGTAAACACACAAAATGGACGCTATATTCCACACACACTCGCCACACACACTCAATACTCCCAGGTCCAGGAAACGCACCCACCCCCTGCTGGGGGCATCCAGACCTAGGAGGTAGTGGTCATTTCGGGGTGGAAAGGACGGAGCAGACAGCCAAACCTCAGCATGGAAGTATTTTTTTTTAAGATGACCACGTACCTTTGAGGAGAAGCTTATGATAAAAACAGCTCTAATTAGCCAAACACTTTCTGCATTTTATTTTACAGTCACAACTCAAGCTGTAAAACAACCTGTTTGACTTTGCTTCTACTTTAAAGGATCCTCTAGCCTCGGTGCTTTTGTAACAAGAAATCATTTTGATTTTTAAAAAAGTAAATCAACAAATCTGGCACTATTAAATATATCTAAGAACAGATAAAGCACAAGATAGAATCATTGGCTTGCAAAACAGATTACTGATATGCAAAAAATATCAGTAAAGTCGTGGGAGCTCAGTATGATCCCATTGAAAAACAGTGGAATCAAAATTAATTTCAAGAGATTAGTGAATTATCTCTGCCCCTGATCAGTTCAGCCATCCAGAACTAAACTACCGTAAACATTCACCTCAAATCAATCAAAAATCTCCAAGAGTGAAGGAGGAAAGAAACAAATCAAGGCTGTCAGCAAATTCTCTCGTGATTCGACTTTAGCTAACACATATGGCCTTAAATTATTCAAAGTTACAGATAAAAGGGTAAAGGTTATGTGGTAGTATGAGAGCCATCCCTGACATGTATTAAAGCTTCTCGCAAAATGTGGCTGTGGCAGATAAATGCACAAAAACTGTAACAGTTTCCCCTTAAATTACAATAAGCAGAGAGCCTGAACAGGGCAGCAGGTGATAAAAGCACAATAAATTGGCGGACCCCTCCTCTGGCCTAACAGTTTTATCCTGTCAAGTCCCAAACTTGTGCTTTGTCTGCATTTTTAATTTCTGTGAGCTATTTAGGGTTAGTAGTAGCTCATAAACATAAAACCAATCTTTGTTTTTGAGTAATTGAGATAAAAATGTAAATATATTTGATTTCAACCCCCTGAATAAGGACAATTAGTCTAAAAACAAAATCCTTGTCTAAAGATAAAATCCTCAACATTAGGATGCCGTGTCTCAGGAGGTTATATGCATACTATTTGTCTATATAAATTTAGGAGAGGACAAGCACAATCAGAGTAATGATAGGACTACACTTCAGGTAAAAGTAAAATCTACCACAAATTTTGTTTCTAAAATTGCCTATGTATATTAGAAGGTGATTCCCAAACTACAAATGTAGTTGTAAAAATGAAATAAAACAAATAAATTTGACAAATCTAAAATTATGTTCTGTTTTTGACTTTGTGCCCCCACCACATTAAAACATTTCTGGAGGTGCCACTGTGGCTGATATCCATTTCAGCAATGTTAGGCTCTTAATTTGTCCTTTACAATTTAGATAAATCGCTTAATAATGTAAATTATTTAGGACAGAAAACTGAATTTATGATCTTTGAGTCTAATGCAGCCAAAAAAAAAAAAAAAAAAAAAAAAACGTAAGATCATATAATTTATTCTCAGTAATCTATTATCTATTGACCAGGTTGTTATCAAAAACAGTTTTAAAATAACTTTTACCTCATCCGGTCAAGGAACTGAAGGAAACTGGTGTGTTATAATAACACATTGGCAGGGTACAATTGATTATCTCATGTTAAGCTAATGCTTTAACAACCACTACTCACCTGGATGCCATTTCAAAGCCAATTTCCTATAAGCTTTCTTCAGATCATCATCTCCAGCGTCCCGTTTCACGCTCAACACTTCATAGTGACACTTCATCTTTTTCTAAAGCGGACACTAGAAGTGAACAACAGAAGAATTCACGTTTTCAGACTAGTTTAGTTAGCTTAGCAGCTAGCAACCGGCACAATCTCACTATAAAAACACTGTATCATCTTATATGTTGACGATCGTTTCATCATATTTAGCGATTTCTAATATATTTAAATCTGTAAACTGTTATTATTATTATTATTATTTTGCTCACAAAGAACCTTAAAGTAAGCACACACACACACAGACGTGTTGGTTTTTTGTCGCATGCCGCTTAATCTCGCGAGACTTCAGGCTCTCGCTTAAAAAAGGAAAAACTTTCACTGCAGCTCTTTACCGCCCTCTAGTGTTAGATTTGAATACCGACGTGTTTTCAAAGATTTACATCGTGATTAAAGTCAATTACAGTTTAGAGATATTATCAGGAAATGCCTCATCTTATATGAAGCTAAAACCAACCAATTCCCTCGTAATTTATTTTTTTCTTATTTTCTTTAAAACATTATCAGATTTGTTGCCTCATCTTTTTTTGTTTGTTTATTTAACCTGCATGAGTTTCTTTTCTTCAGTTGTTATTTAATGTCTGCATTAGTACTTGTTGTTCTGCTTTCTGACAATGTTGACAACACTTATTTTCTCAACATGTTGCTTTCTTTGTATGCAGATGTATATCCTTATTAGAAAGACAGTACAACCTCAAAACATTCTTACAAAATCTAATACATCGCACACAACACCATCTTAAAATGTTTACTTTTTCTTTGGTGTTCATTATTGATACCAGGAAAATGTCATGAAGAAAGGTTTATAGTTCTGTGCAAATATTTTTATCCACTCTTTAATTATTTTCTTCTTCTCTCTACTTTTGTTTCAAAGTTGCAGTAAAAATGTTTTTGTATTTCTGTTGATCTGGGTTTGAACAGATTATTATTTTTAATTTAAATCAAATAAAAACTTGAAGGAATGTCAGATCTTTTTTTTATGTTGTGCATGCACACGAGTCACTAATTATTACTTTCATCTACTTAATCATTGCATGTGAACTGTGAATTGTTCCATTTACCATACTTTCCGAAAATGAGCTTAGTATTTCCAACTTTCTTTTGCAACTCTACTGCTAAGAGGGTGCACAGGCAAAATAATTGGTAATAGGCCATTACACTCCAGTGGAAGTTGGTCACTGGAGAGCGCTTTTGGGACAGAACAAATATAAAAACGAAATAACCAAATAAAATGTTTAGTACGCCATAAAACAACACACACACACACACAAGAAAATGTTTAGTAGACATATCTATATATGTTTTAGATGTGCAACATACTTTCTATATAGGAATTAATGGACAAACTTTCATTTTACTCATGATCAATGTCAAGTCACTTCTGGTTCACACCAGGGTGCAGAAATTTTTATAAATTCAAAAATACAACAGGGCATAATTCACACACAAAGATATACAGTTTAACATAAATCTGAGTAGAAATTGAGTCATAGAACAATGCAATAAAGAGAAAAATAAAACAATAACAGAACATGCTCAATAATTAAATAAAATAGACAAACCTGTTACTTTTTGAAAGTAAATGTGAATGAATTTGAAGTAAATCTGTCGTTTAAATTTGTTTGAATTTTACGTTTTACAAAAAATTCTAATTCAACTTTGTTACTGTAGTTAGTTAGTTGTTGCTTGTTGGTTGCAGTATTACCTCCTCGCCACCAGGATCGCTGTTTATTCTATTGTCTAAAGCAAATCTCGCGTAATCTCAACCAGTCGCGCGAGATTTGTTTTCACTCGCAATCAACTATGGCGGCATCCAAAAGAAAACGTGGAGGACAGGGATCTTTTCAACAAAACGCAAAAAAGGGTAAATTTGTGGTAGATGATCGCGGAAGTCAAACAGAAGCCGAGCAAAAGACGAAAAATGAAGTTACAGTCCCAGCACCAGTTTCTAAGGTGAGTGTTTCGGCTTGTTTTTAGCTAATTTGTTAAGTAGCTCAAAGTAAATACAGTAGTGTTGTTAAATTGTTTTTTGTTGCTGGTTAATATTCTTTAAAACATAAGGGACGGTCGTTTGATAGGATGCTAGATTATGTGAGGAGTGAGAACTATGAAAGAGGATTAGGGCCACTGGAAAAATAAAATAATTTTGGCTTTTAATCTCGGAAGAATGTCATAATTCTAAGATTAAAATCAGAATTCTTTGAACAAAGTCAGAATTTTGACATAGTCATAAATATTTTTGTTCCAGTGGCCCTAATACTGTCTCATATGTTGCTCAAAGTAACACTAGAATTAATTTTATTTACTTCCTCTACTTTGCGAAAACGTTTCATGGAAAAAAGCAGCGCTATACTCTGATAGGACTGCATCAAGAACCATCAACCTAATCTAACTACATGTGCAAGAATTTTTTGGGGGGAATCCTTTGCGAAACACCACAATATGGAGTTATATCTAGTTAGGTGTACCTGTCAGAAATTTAAAATTTTCATAAACACCCAGTGTTTCCCATTAATACTCACATTCTTCGAGTGCTTTTTGCGTTTCAACTGTACTGTTGTTGCAGTGATGACATTTGATTTATTGTGCAGTACTTTTACTATTAGCAAACAAGAATGAAAGTGAAATAAAAAATGAAATGTCTTGAGATGATACGGTTTAATGAAAGTTGTTTTGTATTACTCAACACGTATTTTGTAATTAATATATCATCTTGGTATCGTCAATACTTTATCCTGAACAGGGCAAATGGACCAACAAGGAAAGGGTTCTCATCTTTTCTTCAAGAGGAATAAACTTCAGAACAAGACACTTGATGCAGGACCTGAGGACCATGATGCCTCATTCAAAAGCTGGTTCGTGTCACACACTGTTCAGTTGCCTTCTCAACACTGACAATTACTGTTTCATTGAATTATAACATTATATTTCTAGATACAAAAATGGACAGGAAGGACAAATTATTTGTTGTCAATGAGGTGAGTTTGTTTTAACTTTAGGTGTCATTTTGTATAATCACCTGCTTCAAAGCAGAACTTAAGATCAGTGTCATTTTGCAGGTTTGCGAGATCAAAAACTGCAACAAATGCATCTTTTTTGAGGCCAAGAAAAAGCAGGACTTGTACATGTGGTGAGTGTTTTATCAGTATTTGTGTCATCTAACTGAGTTGGCTTTAGGACGGTTGGAAAGCAGTAGAAATTAAAAAAAGTTGTTTTTCTGTAGGATCTCTAACAGTCCTCATGGACCTTCTGCTAAGTTTCTGGTGCAGAACAGTAAGTTGTTTCTCCTTCGTGCCTTAGACAAAAAGGATAGCTGCCTTGTTACAGGTAGACAAGTTATTTGTCTTTTCCACAGTTCATACACTGGCTGAGCTCAAAATGACAGGAAACTGCCTGAAAGGATCCAGACCGCTGCTCTCGTTTGACCCTGTGAGTATTAAACAGCCTTAAAACCTGAGAGAGTTCAATAAAAGTTGTCAGTTTGTTATATCATTGATTGAGTGTCAGGGGACAGTCGTCTGCTCCAAATAGGAACAAAAACACATTTCGAGCTGCTAACCTTTGACATAAGTTTTTTTTACTGTGTGACTTGAGTAATAATTATGGATTTAATGAGTCAGCAATCATTTCTTTATTTCTTCACACAGAAATTTGATGCTGAGCCCCAGTATGCTGTACTGAAGGAGCTCTTCATTCAGGTATGTTTTGAACCGACCAAGTGTGAAATGAGGAATATTAGAAAAACATACAATATCTTTATTGAGAAATAAACATTCTTCTGTAAGAAAAGCCTGATTAAATGCACAGAAAACCAAGTTAGTTCCCAGTTAAAAAGGTTTATTCTTCAGCTCATGCTCAGAGTTACTGTGTGTGTGAGCCTGCACCAAACAAAACAATGGCTTCTCTGTCCTAGGTCTGTCATGATAACAAATTTGACTGGACGATGAATTGTCTCAGAAATAATTGCGATACACGATAATATTGTTACATTAAAACTATCATCCTCATTTTAATCTATTGTGTGATTAATTGGTTTATTCTTTATTGTGACAGGCCTACTCTCTCCTGCTGTTGGTTATGCTAAAACCAAAAAATGTGTCCCTACAAACCAAAACATTTAATGTAACATCCTGGTCACACCCCTGGTGACGGTATCTTTAACATCAGCACGCTCAGCTACTTTACTCCATTTAATTGACCACATATCTGGTAAACAGGATGTGAGTGTTTGGTACTTGAAATATATAAAAGAAAAAAATCTATTTGTACTTGTTGACATTGGCTTGATAAATGATTCATCTATTGTTCTGCTCAAGCACAACATTTCCAGACAGATTACCGAGCATGTTGACAACATGGCATTTGGCACAAGGTTAAACCTTTTAGGTGTATTGACTTATTTTTGTTTTCAGTTTAAAAAAAACCACAAGTTTTGCTTGTTGCAGACATTTTCCACTCCCCGCTACCATCCTAAGAGTCAGCCTTTTGTGGACCACGTCTTCACATTCTCCATCACTGACAACAGAATATGGTTTAGAAACTACCAGGTAATGTTTCCTCAGACTTCATCGGTTTAAGGCTTCAATTATAAGTTTAAGTGAAGTTGTTGGTGCTCATGTTTTTTCAAATGCTGTTTTGTATAAGAACTCCTCTGTTCACTCTTTGCATGTACAGATAATGGAGGAGGATGCTTCGCTGGTGGAGATCGGTCCTCGATTTGTTCTCAACCTCATTAAGATCTTCCATGGAAGCTTTGGAGGGCCCACACTGTTTGAAAACCCACACTTCCGGTC
The DNA here is from genome assembly GCF_001266775.1 of Austrofundulus limnaeus. Taxonomy (NCBI): domain Eukaryota; kingdom Metazoa; phylum Chordata; class Actinopteri; order Cyprinodontiformes; family Rivulidae; genus Austrofundulus; species Austrofundulus limnaeus. The sequence continues at coordinate 227,990 of NW_013952459.1, forward strand.
CCCTAACTTGGTAAAAATCTTGTTTTGAATTTCTAAACTGGTTTCCACAGTCGAGCCTACTTACTGCCTGTTACATCTGGCCTTTTTTTTTTTTTTTTTTGACATGGTGGCATTTGTGACAACATGTAATGAACATGATTTTTATCTGCTGACACTAAAAAGTATGACTGGAAGAAGATGTCTGATTAGAAAGCAGCCCTTTACACTCTACCTTCTGCATTACTGTATAGTCTTGTAGATCAGGGGTGGGCAATCCTGGTCAAGAGCCACAGCCCTGAATGTTTTACTATTTTCCCTGCTCCAACACTCTTGATACAGTCATTGAATTTCTGAAGTTCTTCAGAAGCCTGATAAACACCCATGCATTCAAATCCGGTGTGTTGGAGCAGAGAAACAAGTAAAACATGCAGGGCTGCGGACCTCGAGGACCAGGATTGCCCACCCCTGATGTAGATCATAAATTCAAGCACAACATTTTAAAACAAGTATCCACTGTCCCTAATTTTTCTGCCTTTACAGCACCGGCGCGATCTGCGGCTATCGGCAGCAGCCAAAGTGCGCGAGAAGCAGCTGGTGAAGGATCTAAAGAAAGTAAAGAAGACAGAAGTGCATGAAAACAAGGACGATGATGTTACAGCAGATGTCTTCCTCACGCCGGCTGAGGAGAAGCCTGTTCACATTCAGACAGAGGCGCCGGAGCCAAAGCTGGTGAAGAAGAAGAGAAGCAAACCTTTCAAAAGGCAGAGGATGCAGAGGGCTCGAAAATAACCGAATGGACTGGATTTACTTGAATGGATGACTTCTGCTGGCCATAATTTATCTCATGTTTTCTGTCCCATATTATGAGTTTCTGGTTGGCTTCTCTGAACACACTTTGTTCTTAGAGAAATGTTTGTCTCATCATGATATGACTGGTGATTTCTATTTCCACGTGACAAATGTGCAGATGGTTACAAAACTTCAATATTAATTACCAAACCTTTTAATAAAAGTTAATGCTTAAAAATTTGAGTTTTGGTAGTTTTGTACTTCATGGGGAAATGAAATACTCAAAAGTGCTTCAGGTCTTATTGTGTGCAAATACTTCAAAACAGACATAAACACTTGTAAATTACAGAACCGGATCACCAGATTACCAGTAATTTACACAGTCTAGAAGTTATAAATATGAATGTAGTAAAAACGTTTTATCAAATGAGTGTCTACGAAACAAAGATTCTTGTTTAGAATTATAATAAACTGGTCAATGCTCTTTATGAATCATTTCAAATGTTCTGTTATATTTTATTACAAAACTGATCACTTTAATCTTTAAAAGTGCTCTTAACTTTTTACATACAATAAAAGTTTCTAGTTTGTCTTGGTAATCCAAAGGCAAATGGGAGCACTGCATTGATGCAGTAAATGAGGCGAGGCAGAAAGACCGCTGTTGACTTAATGAGAAGGGAAAAAAGTTCATTTCAGGAGTGGATGTTGATGTTTTCCCAGGGTTAGAAAAGTAAAAACTTGTAGAAAAAGAAGCCTGCGTTACAAAAGAGGGACAAGATCACGTTAGCAACTGAACAAGCCCCTATAAATCTTCATCCACCTCTTCATCGGGACAGCAGAAAAACTCCACGAAGCAGATATGCCCGTCGTCGTTTCGGACCAGGTACTGCAACGAGAGGACACCCCTGTTGTCTGTCCTCACGGAGACTTTACAGGACAGAGCCAAGGCTTTGGTGGACGGCTTCAGTAAGGACATCTTATATCTGTTAGAGAAAATCAGTGAAGCAGATGCTGTACTGCAGCTCTATAAACAGAAAATAACCAGCAAACAACAGTCCATGAATAGCAGCAAAGAGGTGTGAATAATATCACGATTATATCTATTTTTTAATAGACTCACTGATTCTACAAATCCGTTTTTTATTTCACAAAACCTTGCACTAAACCTAAATAAAGTTAATGGATGAAAACCATAACTGATTAGTACTGGTATCAACTGTAATACGTTTCAGAAACCAAACCATTTTTTCTAAGAGGCAGCAAAGATGCTAAACTTGTATTTCACCTTGTGGACACACTAAAACTGGTTTCACTGCAGTGACTGAACTGCTCATCTGATGATCGGGCTCACCTGTTGGTTTGCGTCTCGGCGCACCGGAACAGCTCCATCATATCTGAATCTTTGTTGTAATCATAATGGGCACTTCCAGAGTTCCCAAATGTAGACAACCTGGAGAGTTGGACAGAACAAGAATCCCTCCATAAGAAAACAAAGAAAACTCAAAAATCCAGTGTGGAACAAGTTTCAAGTGAGTTGCAAGCATTAAAGCGACAAACCAGGAAATAAAACACAAACCTGAAGAGCACCATCATGCCATTTCTTCTCCTAAAAACCATTGCTTGTTGTAGTTGCACTGTCATTTTTAAGTACAAATGCCAAATCAGCGACCGGTCCTGCCACTTTGGATGTTGCAGTTACGTTGCAGTCGATGACGTGACCTGTGCTGTACCGATTCTCCAATTTTTGTACTCTTGTAACCTGCGCCCACTGAATACACACTTCATAGGAGGGACAGTGCAAGTATCGGGACACCCTTTAACTCAGGGGTCTCCAACCCTTTTTTTCCTTAAGAGCTACTTTCACAAAATTAAATAGTCTGAGAGCTACTTTTTGCAACATTTAATTTTAAACTTAAACCATTGGAATAAGCTTGTTTTGCACCAAAAACTTTGCCTTAAATTCACATGAAACCATCACAGAGAACACTGATTTTACATAATTGGGCTTTTTGTGATTATCCATTCATATTAAAGTGTATTTCACACTAATAACTTTGGATTTAACTGCAACAGATTTGTGCACAAATAACGTCAGGTGACGGGTCTCTGATTTTTTTGCTGCATTTTTTTTTCCCAGCGAGAAGAAACCCCCTGCAATGCTCACCTGAAATATGGCTGGTTGGGCGACATGGTGATCTGTAGCACCTCACTGGTCATGTCCAGGTCAGAGAAGGCTTCTTTCAGACTCTCTGACTGCAGGATCACCTTCGAAAAACACAGATTTCATTTAGAACGTAAACTATTCTCTTGATAATATTTTAAAGGGGTTAATTAGTGTTTTCCTAATGTACAGCACTTTTACAGAGTCATTAGTGAACCTTGTTTGTGACATTGCTGCTGCAAAAATCAAAATCAATCGGTTCTTCTGGTTCTTCGGTGTTAATCTTGCAAACAGTCACTACACCGCCCTCCTCCAGGAATAATGTCAGAGGGTAACCATACCCCCTGTAGCACATCCGCAAGGCTGTTGATATTCCTACATATGAGTCAGAGAAAACAGGTCAACGTTTGGTTCAGGTTTGAATTTTCGCTCACTTAAACGTTGAGTTTAATTTCCGTTTTACCCGCTACTATGCTCCCTCCGAAGATATTCAAGCAGTCGAGCAGAACGGTGAGGTTTACTTGAAAAGCGATCAAATCCTCTTTTATGGTGAATTCTTGGAAAATATCTGCCTAAAATAAACCAGAGCTTTTGCTACGAGTTCAAACTCAAGTCTTTATTTTTGTGCTGCTCTCCAAAACAACAGAGGACAAACACACCTGGATGAAGGCATTGGCTTGCACACATTTGCAGTCCTCCACGGTGACCTTCAGCCCGTTGGGCGTCACAGTGAAGATGGCGTGGTCCTTAAAGCTGATAGCCTTTAGTAAGTTGGAAAGATTGCGGGCGTTGTCCAAAGTGGCCACTAAAACGTACTGTTCATCCTCGCCTTGAGACTGTGTGGACAGAGGCATCGTAGAACTGAAAGAGAAAAGTTTGAGGCTCTTAAAAGTATCTGTGTATGTTTTTGTGATAAAACATGAACAGACGAGACCACGAGACAAGACTTTATTAATGAAAGAGGAAAGCACAGTTATGTTTTCAGCCTTTAAGGTTGTTACGGTGTACGCATTTACACTGTTAGCTTTGATTCGAATGGGCCTAGATTCAATTTGTGTTATTTGTTTAGTTATGTGTTATTTAGTTTTCATGTCTTTTCATTTTGGGACACTTTGTCATCATTTTACATTTACTGTGTGTGTCTTTGTTCACATCAAACCAGCCTTTACTTCTTTAGAATATTTTTTTATTGGTCTGAAAATCTCTGGTATATTTTGGTCAAACCGATGTCCTTTCCTGCCAGGGTTGTCCCTTAGTTTGTCCTGTCCCAGATTTTATGTGTTGCTATTAAAAACCAGTGACAGCCCACTAAAACTTATTGAGGTTTGTACTCAATACCCATCAGTTTTTAATTGGTGTTGTGCCTTTCTTTAAAAAAAAAAACTTGTCACTATGCTATATGTTTGCGTCTTTCATCAGTCTTTCTTTGGTCCTTTCAATCATTTTATTTATTTATTTCTTTGCTTTGACAATATAGCATGACAGTTTTTGAGTCTCCTTAAAGGAACAAGAACATAACACAAAGTCAATTTTCATGTGCAACACAAACACAAACGAGTTAGTTGTTTAATTCTGCATCTTAAACATAAGTAACTAATATGAATGTTTCACTTTAGCTTGGATACTAAAGAAGGTCATGAAAAAAACAGTATGCACCATGTTATTGTTGGCTAGGCACACAAAGCTAGGCACAGCTTCGGTGGTACAGAGTGAAATGTTTGTTTGTGTATTTATGCTAAGTGGATTCTTCTGAATAAAATGCTTCGAAATATAATCAGAAAATCTTGCCATCGTTAGTCAGCCACTCACAAATTTGAGACCCACCTACCGCGGCGATCGTGTGTTTTGAAGATGTGCGCTCTGTTTCGGACCACTTCCGCTTACGTCTTCTTCCCCGGAAGTTGTACTTTAGTTGGTACGTAACGTTCCCGAGGCAGTTCTGCGAGTCAGAACACCTTAATAGAAAGTAATACATTTCTTTTCTGCTTCAGTACTGTCTGACATTGTCGCTATTTTGTGACCTGTTGTATTAAGGTAAGAATGTTGCTTAGAAGATGTTTAGGTTTTTCACCAGTCGTTGTTACCGCTAGCCGGGAGCTAGCTCTTGGCTAGTCGTCAGGTTTAGAGCTGATTTGTTATCAGCAGTAAATGTACGTATGAGCAGCAATGATCCTGCTTGTTTAATTATCCAGTGTTAGAAATTATTAACTGTAAAACGTATTTTTTTTGTTTACCAAACGGTCTTAAGTCGATAGACCTGGCTGGTCAGAGTTTGATCTTAAAATTAGCTTATAGTACTTAGGGCTTTTTAGACCTAGTTAGTGCTCATTTCCATTACGACTCCCCCAGAGCTTTGGACACAGTGTTGTGAACGTTATTGCTCTTTTAGTGGTGAGGATTTTTAACATTTTGGTAATGACAAAAGTTAGTCAACACTGCTGATAGAGATCCACAGAAGTCAGTTCTTGGCCCTATTTGTTTGATTTGTTTACCGTCCCTCTTGTGTTTATCTATAGACAGCACTACACATGCTGACACTTTTTTATAATGCTGGTAAATCTAATTCTCACAGTAACATTTAATCATGTAAAATTAGGATCTAATTTAGTACATCCTTGACACAAAATACTGGTTCTACAAGAATTTATTGCACCTAAATTTAGGACAGAAGTGAGATTGGTTTGATATGTCCAGAGTTTTTAAAAATGCCTTTAATTGCATACATTTAATTAATTTATTATTATTATTATTATTATTATTATTATTATTATTATTATTATTTTACTTTTCGGTTTGTCAAAACATCTTAGCATGTCAAAAGCTTGATTGTGTAAGAATTGAATCATTTTATTTTCTGATTTGTACAGCAGCATTTAATTCAAATAATAATGAAAATAAACACTCTTTTGATCTGTTAATTACAGGCTTCAAAACATTGTGTACTTTGATAAGAACTGTAAAAGCCTGAAAATAATTACTAGAAGTGTATGTTATGCTATTATATATATATATATATATACATACATACATTACATACAACAGCTAGGCTAGACTTAGCTATGGCTATTCAGTAACTGTTCTATTGAAGAAATCCTGTGTGGTGCAGCATCAGCCACCTTTCAATCTGCTGTCTAATGCTAAGTTCTTAGGACTTGTGAAAATGCATGTAATAGTTCAGTTTTGTCTATTTAAAGAGTTGTCTTAATAAAAATAGGTTATTTAGAAATGTTATATATATGTATATATTCTCTGTTTTTCTGTTTCAGACAGCCTATCTAAGCCATAGCCATGGTGTGCATTCCCTGCATTGTGATTCCTGTCCTGTTGTGGGTCTACAAGAGGTTCCTGGAGCCTATCATCTATCCTTTCATTTCACCCATCATTAACACCTTCTGGACCAAAAAAGCAGTCCAGGATACAAGCCCCAGTGATCAGAAAGTCAGCGAAAAAAGTAACGAAACACACAAGGTAAGCAAATGACCAATAATGTTTCAGCATTTAATTTGTGTTTAAAATTAATCCTTTGTTGCCGTTGTTCTAAGTTTTTTACATGTATATATATTTTTTCTGGGTATCTTTCAGCCTGAAAGCAACAGTGAGGCCACTGCAAATGGAGCTACTGTCGTAGCAGATAAGAAGACAGACTGAACACTTTGAATGTTCCCACTAAAACAAAGATTGTGTAAATATTTCCGTGATATTAAATAGTAAAACTAACATTTTTAGTCTTCTTCAAATTATATGCTTTTGAAAAAAGTCAGATGTTGTTTGAGGTGTGATTTAATTTTTTTTTAATTCTAATTATTTGTACATTATCCTTGTCAAATAAATGAATTGCAAATAATATTGAGTTGCAATTAAGTGAATTGCAAGCACTTTAATGAAAAAATTAAAGACAATCTTCAAATACATACTTATTTCTGACCAACTTGAATGCTGTTTTGTTTAGTTTAAGAGAACACTTTAAGAGCATACTCCTCAGAGAAGTGTAATATAATATAGATAGAAATTAAAGTAGAATCATTAAGTATATTTTTGTGAAAGCTTCGAGTAAAGAGTAATTTGGGAGTTGTATTACCTTTTCTGGTCCTGTGTGAGTATATTTAAGAAAAAAACTAGTTTTGTGGTCAAACTGGTTTAAAGTATCAAATTGTACAAACATTTGTTTGAAATGAGCTCAAGTGGCTTGTAAAAGTTTGACTGTTGTTCACTGAAAGGAATATTTTTGTACTCTTAACAGAAAAGTAATAGTTACAATTGCATTTAGAATAACAAATAAAAATAAATTAAAGCACTTTCTTGGAAAATGTCTTTGTATCATAATGTATTGTTTATTTTTCAGTGTGTAGAAACTAATTTGGGATGTAACAGAAATTACAGAATAATATTGGTTGCATACATTTTTTTTTTTCATTCGATGCAGACAGTGTTTGTGGGCACCAGTTCTGGCTTTCTCAGTCCAGTACATGACCAGTAGTGGTCCCGTTCGTTTCCAGTGAGCCGGCTTATAACCCAGCTAGAAGGGATGTCAGTTTGTGAGAAAAGAGCTTCCTTTTTTTATAAGTTTAACATATTTGCTTTTGAGAGAGTGTGCCATCTCAAACCAAGTGCAACCTGCTAGAAAGAGCTAAGTTTATTCTATCGATAACAACTGACGTCCTTCTGAAAGGCTGAATGTAATGTGGTGCAAACTCCGCCTTCCCGCCGTGATGATTTTTCAGCCGGTCAGTAAATGGTGTGGACCCATCGCGTCAAACGATGCGTTCAAGTCGTCATCACGCAATGGGTGGCGACGTGGAAAACATGGAGGACGGTAGTACGTAGAGTAAACTTAGCTGTCTGAATTACAGCCGTATTTCACGTATTTGCCCTGTTTTGAGTTAAACCCGACAAACAACCTAGAGAAAATTTATATTTAGTTTAGAAACAGTTGTACTTTAAAGGAACCGAGA
>NW_013952459.1:240110-244615 GCF_001266775.1 Austrofundulus limnaeus
TATATATATATATTACCATGACCTTTTAATTCATTCTGCTATTTATTTTTCAAACTGTGTTGCTAATTCAGGAAAATCTTTATTGTCCCAAAATAAACTGAGTAAAAAATCCTAGAAAAAAGGCAATAATTACAATTACATTTCGCATGTTATTTAAAGGAGACATATCATGCTTTTAAATCTTTCTTTTCCTTATTTAAATCATTTAGTTGGTGGTCTATATAAAGTGGTACTGCAGTGCTTTGGTATGAATTTCTCCTTATTGTAACTCCACAAACCCCTCTTCTGCCCCTTTTCTGAGGTGGGTCTAAGAGCAACTTGTTTTGAGGCTGTCTCTTTAAATACAAAAATTGCGCTTCACACCCCGCCCCCTCCATCTTCCAGACCGGCCATTGTATCGTGATAGAGGGGCTTATGACTATAGTGGCGTAGAAAATATTTATTTACAAATTAATTAAAAGTTGTCAACAAGGGAAGACTTGTTCTTCCAGCCTTACGTGTTGGAGCCAGAGTCTGCCCCAGAGCCAGAGGAGAATGAAGACGATTAAATTTTAGTTGGTAAGTCCAGACTTTATTTAGAAGTTCTGTTGCAAATTCTGTGATGTAATAATTCAGAAAACGTCATAGAAAATAGAGAAAACTGAATTAGTTTAAAAATATGACCCAAACAGATTAATAAGTTATCTACGCAGCACCGAGAAAAACTCAGCTTTTCTGCACGCCTAGAGACTCCCAAGTACAACAAAATGTATTTAAGGGCTAGAAAAGTGTATTTTGCATGATATGTCCCCTTTAAGACAAATAAAAGACGCTTAGGTCACAGTGACATGAGCAAATTATTTCGTCATAGATATAATATCTCAGGATAAGCTGCAACTCCAAAAATGATTTGTCATTTGGTATTGCATTATCTGTTGAGGTTTAAAAGTTCAGATAAAAACTTCTAAGTCACTCTCCTGATAGATTCATCAAAACTTAACCAGTTTTTTTTAGATATCTGGTCAGGACCTACTGCAGTAGCAAAGGAGTGGCACATCTTATGAGTGAGGAAGACCTTTAAGTCTTCTGCTATAAAAAAACACCATTAAAAGTATGTTTGCAGGGCAGAGCTGTACAATGATCCAACAAGGTCCTGTTCTTGTGAAGATAGTTAAGAATTAACGTGCGGGTGGTGTGTGACTCGGTTTATGTTTTGTTTTAAACTCAGGCCTGCTTTAGTGAGTCTCGTGGTCACAAACATGTCTGAGGTCACTCAAAGGAAAGGTACAAGACTAGACAAACAACAGATCAAATTCCTGACAGAAATTTGATACCACAATAACCCAGTTCCAAAATATAAGCACACACGTGAGAACTGAAATTCAAGTTTGTATCAGAGGTAACACTACTTTCATGTCACCATTATTTAGGCAACATAGTTTTTCATTTAAATTTATAGCAGTTGTTTAATAAAAATTATGTTACTTTTATGTGCAAAACAATTCTGAAAGACTTCATTATAAAAAACAAATATACAAAAGTCAGTGTGTTTATAGAAGCAATTTTAGTCTTTTTTTATTCTTTAAATAAAATGCTAATCTAGGATGACTCTCTTAAATGAATAATTTAGCTTTCTAACAGAGTTGCAGTGCTGGCTTGCATTTCTAGAGATGGAAGCAAAGGTCAATGACACTTAAGTTTGCAGTAAAAATTTAACTTAGTTAAATGGAAACAACTGAAGAGGGGAGTAAACAATGCTTCCTTCTCATCGCAAAAGTAACAAAATAGGCTCATCGGTAAGTTTTCTTACGTTTCTTTAATTGTTATACCCAAATCAGCCATGAGGGCATGAAACCAGCAAGTTACTGGTCCCTGTCAAGAATTGTTTCTCAGTCTTCATCAACATCTGGATTCTCCTAATGCTGCAATCACAAGGAATTCCATCAGCTTGAGTTTAGGCCTGTCACAATAAACAATACATCAATTAATCATGTTATAAATTAAAATGAGGAAGATAAATTAAAATGAAAATAATTTTCATTTGCCGGCTTGTTTGTTTTCTTTGTGTCTCCCTCTTTTTTACTTCTTAGCGTAGAGAGGAGTGAACTCTGGTGTCGTATTTGCCAGGCCTCAAACAGACATTTAGCCAGAGGAGCGTCTTCAGTTTTCTGACACCTTCATACAGCTGGTGGTGCCTCGGGACTTCCATAAACAGGGGGGGTATATCATTAAATTAGTTTAAACTGGTCTCCAACAATATTATTGTTTATCGCAATAATTTCTGAGACAATTTATCATCCAGTAAAATTTGTTATCGTGACAGGCCTACTTGATTGTGTATTTTTGACAATCACTGTTAGCTTAGTGTCCACTACTGTTAGTTTTTTTTTCTTTTTGGTTTCACGAGGGTTGACATAGATAGGATGAGATGCATCTGTTTAGCCTCAGTTGAATTAAATGTTACATTTGTTCATAAATCATAATATCATAAATTTATGCATATTATAATAATAATATCAGTTACAATAACACTGACTTCCAGCTCATAGATACAACACTCAACTAAAGTGTCAGAACCGCATCTGATTAAACTGTTTCATTGTAGATTGGTTTAGGGACAAAACATATGGAAAAAAATTGTCAAAGTAACTCTTGACAGGACAAATTTCACCCTGAATCAAAATGTAAACAGCACATGATGTCCGTAATAAAACACAAAGGCATTGGAAATGATCAAACCAAATAGTAAATGAATTAGAAATATGTATGTAGTTCATCCAAAGAAACACATCCTAGTTAAATAAAAATGTATGCTCTTTTTATTTCCTGCTGTTTTAATTTTGTTTGTATCTAATTTGGATGTTGGGGTTGTTATAGTTTGTAAAGGCAGCACAGTAAAGACAGAAGCAATCAGCTCTTTAAATATATTTGAAGTCATGTATTACTGTCGCTCTTCCTTTGTCACTGGTTGGTTGTTTTTCTGTTTCACAGTGGAGACTCTAAGTTACTAGAAGAGGCTGTTGTTCCTCTGGCCAAATCCCTCAGTGAGTTCAGATTTTGCCATAAGTTGATTTAAGTTGGTGCATGCAAAATCTATACTGTAATCATTTAATGTGTTGTTGAACATTTTGTGTGTTTAATAACATTTTTTTTTGTCTCTAGTTGAAAATAATCCCAGAACGGGGAACTTTGGTGCTCTTGTGAGAATTTTTCTGGGAAGAACCAAAGAGCTGAAAATTTCTACAGAATGCAAAGAGTAAGTCTAAAACTCATCATTAAACTCAGATGAATGAGTTAATGATGAACACTCGTCTGTTATTCCTGTTTTTGCACTTTCCTTAATGGAAATGCTTTCTTCAAACATTTTCCAAGTGTGATATATTTGATTGATTGAGTTAAATAAATCTGAGCTGGTTTTGGAAACAATGGTTCCAATTTATAGTTAAGCTTAACTCCTTCATATGAACATAAATAACTTATGTATCAGAAAGATTAACTTAACTGGAACCAACTTCCTTCTTGCAACATTAGAAGGGTTGTTGTTAGTTATAAGTTAGGTTTTTCAATTAAAAAGATGAGACATGTTTAAAAAATATATATTGTTAATGTGGAAAATATTATATCTGGGAAGTGCTTAAGGACGATATACTTTTATTGTAGAGTCATCCAGAGGATGGGTGGATTGAGATTAATCTCTTGCTGTGGTACAAGTCTGCCACCCAGTGTTAGTATTGTGCACATTCACTCTAGAAAACCAGTTCAAAGTTCAACTTGTATAGATTCAAACTAAATTTTTTGTTTTCGTTTGTAGCAAAACACAAATAAAAAAAATTCTACAAAATTTTGCAGAAATATCTGTTGACTTTAGTTGATATTTTTTGTGTGTTTGTTTTGTTTCTTTTCCCACAGTCAGTTGTTCATCTGGCAGGCACACAACGCTCTGTTCATGATTCGCTGCCTGCTCAAGGTCTTCATCAGACAGATGAGTGAAGACGAGCTGCACCAACAGTTCTCCTACCAGGAGAGGGCACCGGGCTACTGCGCAGGTGAGACGATTCAGAAATGGATTGTGCGTCAGATTGAAATACAGTCGTAAATAAAAGCGATCGTGCAAAAAGTTCATATCAAACAATTCAAACAGCTGAGATTCTGTGTCTTACTAAGACTTTGTGAACCTTATTTTTTTTTTCATTTTTTTAAATAACATTGTTTGGGATTGTGTACATGCAGCCTAGACAGCCATTCATCAATTTCCTGCTTCTTATTTGGCTCAGGACATGTTGGTTTGAATAAACTAATGATTAAAGCTTGTATGTGCTTTGACACACTGACAAAACATAAAAAATCCAAACCATTTTATTCTCTTGTTTATTGCATTTATGACTGTGAATCAAATATTACATATATTGTGTTTATAATAGTATAAAGTTTTTATTATCTAACCTCCTTGAGTGCAGAGAGGGACTGGGAGATAAAAAGATGCAAGAAAAGCTATTATCAAGCGGGATCAGCCATATATATATATA
>NW_013952459.1:247178-253252 GCF_001266775.1 Austrofundulus limnaeus
CTAGAGAACAGATATCTAAAATAAATCATATTTAAATAGGACATTTAAGGGACTAGAAAGCATCAGTGCCTGTGTGTTGAAATTTGTTTTGGCAGAAGTTCTGCTGATGTTGCAACTTTTTATTTTTGGAATTATAGACAACACAATTTAGATCGACAGGGCCATGTGTTTTTTATTTATTTATTTTTTGTTTTTCTACATCAACTTTTTACCACATCTGCTTGTCCGTTGTTAAAATGTGATATGTTTTTGGTTCTGGGCTCTTTTATGATGTAGGACAAATTAAATAACAAACTGAAATCAAATCAAAAATGTAGTATAGTTAAAAATATGAAGTCATTTTTTAGATGTGCATTATGTCCTATCATGATGAACTTTTCCCTCTGGTTCCCCAGTTTGTGTTTGACCAGTCGACTGGTGAAGACCCTGCTCTACAACTTCATCAGGCAGGAGAAGTGTCCTCCCGCCACCCACATTTTTGAGCCAAAAGCTGAAGGTGGTCTGCTTTATGGCCTGGCGTCTGGAGTGGCAAGTACGAATACACACTTAAATACACAAGAACAAGACAAAAGAAATGCTATGAAGCAACCAGACTATGTTTGTTGGTTTCTGCAAACAAGATAATTTACAGTTCTCAAAACACAGGTGCTACCAATAAAGGTGTGGGATTTATATATATATATATATATATATATATACACATCTCCTATAATATCTGCTCTTATTAATTCTGTAGAAACGGAGAGTGAGGACCTCCTTGAGGAGCTGCTGTTAAACCTTGTTCACCTGATTGTTGAAGTGCCCCTGCTGTAAGTACCATTAAATCTATATATTTTTGTATTAATGGGATTATAAGGGAAATATTGAATTAAAACATTGCTGTCTCATGTCCACTAAAACAGGCATGTAAAGTTTGGTGGTAATGCAAATGCCACTGTGCATGTGTGTGTACCTGCAGCCTAGACAAGTGTTGCACATATTGCAAATTCATCATCGCGATAACAGACAATGGCATATTGCAAAAAACTGTGTAAACTGCAATAATTGGTTGGTTCAGATGTTTGTATTTATGCGTTTTGTCAGCATTGGTCCAATAAACACAATGGACCCGATATACAACATCAAATCGTAACCACTTGGTCAGTGGTGAAAATGTTGGTCAACTGTAATAAGATAATTTGCAGTTGGATTTAGGATTGTTAAATTTTATTTAAAACTCTTGAACTCAGTTTTTAGATGTTTTTATTATTTATAAAAATACTGATAGTAAGTCAGAAAATGTTTTATGGGGCTAATGTTTTAAAGTCATTAGGAAACTACTGCATGCAGTATATTTTTTCACTGCTAAAACAGCAGCTGTGCCTGGTTGCACTTATTTCGAAACAAAACTGTCCTGTTGTAATGCAAATGACACTGCATATTTAAGTATTTGTTCATTTATTGCACGTCATATTGTCACATTAAGCACTGTTATTACAGGTTTTCCTGATATTGTGTACTTAGTTTCATTGATGGGTTATGGATCCATTGGATTATTGGTTGACTATTGCACTTGTTTGAAGCCAACATTGTGGTCTTGGTCCACATTTTCTGTTTTCCTCTGACTCTGGTTTATGTTAGTGTTTGAGGTGACAAGTTAGATAACAAGTTCATAACATGAGTTGCTCTACACTGCCTTCCACCATTAGGCTCACATGCACGCCTGAAAATGATGGTGTCACACAAAAATATGTCATCACATGGAACTAACTGCAATTGTTATCAACAGTTTTTCTGATGCAAACAATACAAATTTGCCCAACCCTATTTGTGAGTGGTTCAGCTATAATATTGCATGTTTTTTGTACTTAACCCAGTAAAAGAACACCATTAACCATTAGCTACAACAATAATAGCCCAATAATAAATGGACCAATACAATCTGGTTCAGGAGCATAGAAAGGTTCACTTCCTTGAAGTCTTAAAAGACGATGATATTCCCCTCAACATTGGAACATTTTCTCTTAATATTTACATTTTAATCTCAACATTTACAGCTCTCTCTTCCCAGGCCACAGAGGATATATTCCTTCAGCAAGTTCTGGGTTTGCTCTGAGGTCTCTCCCAGTGGAACATGGCCAAAAAACCTCTAAAGGAAGGCATTTTAATCAGATACCCAAACCACCTTAACTGACTGATCGATGTGAGTAGCAGCTCTCTCTGGATGACAGAGCTCCTCACCCTAGGGTGGCCTTCTGTCAGTTTCTGTCTTATTCAATCAGATGCATACATGGTGCTAATAATGGTTAGTCAAGCTAAATAAGCATAATGAAAAGCAAATCCTACTGAAAATAATCAGTTTGTCACCTTATTCTCAGGTTGAGTTTTCTGACTTCTGACAAAAATGTAAAGAAGCATGTTTTCTTGCCAACTTTTGCTCTTTAATTTAAGCCGAGAAAAGAGGAGAAAATGATGTTATGTGTGTGAAAGAGACAAAGTGTCGATAAGGTTAAGAAACAAGTGAAACAAATATTTAGGACTGTTTCCAATGTGAGTAGGAGAGAAGGGAACATGATGTTTGAAAAATAAAGTCAGCCTTTACTCCCACTGGGCGGTGCACACACTAAACACTGAATTAATGAGAAAATGTTTCTGTGGGTGGGTGGCTCATCAATGGGTGAATTATTTGACTGATATTCTGTCAGAAATAAAAAAACTGTATCTTTGCACACGTTTTCTCTGCACTGCACACAGACTCGCTTGCAGTGCGAAACAAGTTCACACAAACACGCTGACGTTTTCTGTTTTCTCAATAATGCATTGTCAAATTTCCCCCCTCTTTTATTCATACGTCTGGACTGTGTCATTTTTGACATTCTCTGTCTACCAGTTTCTTCAACACTATTTTTCTTTCTTCTTTGTTTTTTTTTTTCTTTTCTTCCTGTTCTCTGCAGACATCAAAACCTGGCTCTTGTCTAAATATGTTCAGCATTCCGAAATTATTCATTGTTTCAACCTTAGAGCCTCCCTGTTTTTCTTCCCTTCACCACTCTATGGTTATAAGCCCATTTCCTCTGTACGTGCTCCTGCTTTGGGAATCTGGCCATTCTTTTGCTAAAGCTTCCACAAATCTCAAGCAGACTGCGGCACCTTTTGTCTCATTGTTTCACATGAAAGATTAATGAGTAATATTCCAGTCACAGGTGTAGAACATAAGTAATTTATCAAGGAACAGGTCCTCAATCTGATGGAAAAATTACTATTTTTTAATGTATTCATTAAAAAATTTGGAATTTTGATTTCATATAATTAGCTGGTGCGAGCAAGCCGCTCGGACCTCCAGCGGTTATCAGATGTTGATAATCTGATCGGAGCCATTCGCCCCCTCGTGGTCTGCAATGTTTCAAACTTTAATCAGCTGTTCTCTGTGGTGTAATAAACATTTCCTGAAAGTTTCACATAAATCTGTTTGGTGGATATTTTTGAAATTGATAGTTTTGCTGCAGTCATGCTGCAGAGGAAGCCCTCTGGGCGGTGACGGAGAGCAAGGTTCACGCAGGTCTTCTCCAGGTGGTCCTCGGAGGTTTACTCTCTTTACTGGACAACAAAAGAGGGGGCGGAAGGACAGGGGAGGCTAACTTCTATTGCAGGGCTTTGCTGTAAAATACGAAAATAAAAATAATAAATTCACCTCTGATTTTGATGAAACTTTTAGGGAAATTCTATCGCTTAGAGCTACAGCTGACAGAAATTTGAGCCAGATCTCATGGCTGGTTTAATCTATGTTTTTACTGAAACTACTTTTTTTTGTTTGAATAAAAAATATTACCTTTAATGTATTTCAGAGTTACTTATTTTCTGATGGAACTTTGATTTAACCATTTATTAGTTTGCTTTTGGGACTGAAAAATATGTTTGTTCTTTTTTGTCACATCGTTATGATTTATGCATTTAACAGTGTTCTTAAAGGGGCAGTATCATGTAAAATCAACTTTTATGAGTTTTAGACAGAGGCCAATTTCAAGATGTTTAGAAACAGATATGATGAGAAGTCAAGTTTAATTTCTATTTAAACATATAAACAGCATTTTAATAACATCTGAAGATGACATAGTTACTGTATTATGGTATAGAATTTAAATATATGCCTGAGAAACACATAATATTGCTCCTTTAATTAAACAAAATATGCACAAATAGAGTTGCATGTTTAAATATCTATTAACCCTACACCTGAGCTATATTTTTCAGTGTGAAACATATAAAATGCAAAGAAGACACTTGGATTGAAATAGTATTTAGTATTTTTCTATTGTAAAGATTTTGAGTAGGACTAAGAAACAAACATCAGGGTCATTTTATGTTAATTTCTTTGTTAGAACTAATGAAAAAAACACAGCCTTATTATTCAGGTACAGATGCTGTACAGGTGCTGTTTTCCTTTCAGGACATTCAGAGCTGAAAAAAAAACTTTAAACAACAACTAATTTTTCATGTCACCATTTCGTGCAGAGACATCACCTACAGCATCCTGTTTGAAGCTGTGACGACGTTACTAGTGTTCTTCTCCTATCAGCTCCTCCACAAAGACATCCTCAGAGATGGACTAGTTTACCAGCACATCATGAAGGGACGATGGTGAGAAACAAACTCAGATTAAACTGTGGTGTGCCTTTAACTATAATTATAAACTTAATAACACCTAATTTGCACAAAGGCTAAGATACAAAAGATCTCTCTTGCTTCAGGAGTACGTTTTGGAGCTACAACTTATCATTTATTTTCCTTTTTTTGTTGTTTTTTGTCTTTAAATTGAATGCAAAAGCAAATTTTACTTTTCTCTGGGTGATTGTGACATCACTAATTAAAGATCAAATCAATCTTTTATCTGTTCTCTTATGCTTGTAAATGAGTGAAAATTTTGTCTTTAATTGTGAGCCGAGACAGGAGTAAAGCTGTTCTGGTCTCCATGTGAACCACAATTAAGCTAGGCTTGTATAGTTGTACAATATGTACACCAGTGGTTCTGCTCATCTGTTAACTCGTTATTAAATTTATAAACTAGTAACAGCCTTAACTCACACTAAATAATTTTTTTTTCTTGACCTCTAAAAATCTTATAATATGTGACACTACATCCTTGATATATTCAGTAATATTGTTTTTTCACATACAGCAGTGACATTCTTGATAAAGCTGTGCTCTGAACATTGCCTTATCATTAGTGTCTGGTCTGCCATGTGTCACACTAACATCATCCCCAACCCAAGGACACACTTGTTCACATTCACTCTTCGAACTACAGACCAGATGCTTCTGACTCATAATTTCAGTTTACAGGCAAAAACAGAGACTTTAATATAAATTTTAAGCAAAAACTGAACAAGAATTTGTCAAGAAAAAACTAAGTTTATACTCAAAACAATTGCAAAATTCAGAAAAAAACAAAGATTTTTGATGTTTTCCTAGCATCCTTTGCAGTTGGGACATCATACAGTCAGAGATGATTTCCTGAGTTTGTTTTTAAAAAAGTGAAGCAAAGAGACACATCTTTGCTTTGATCTGTGGCATACAAATATTCAGTATTTAAATATAAAACTAAATCAGCAGAAACGTGATTTCACAGCCTGTAATTTTTCCAAGCCTTTTTTTCCCCTTGTCCTCTTTTTCCGTTTGTGAGCTGTAGCTCCGCCTCCTGGCTAAAGGGTGGCTGTTACCCAGCATGCACTGCACAGTGGTGTAGTTTCCCATTATTATTTATTTTCTCTGAGCCAGGGGAATAGAGAGGGAACTGAGTTCTTAATGTTTGCTCAGAGATAATACCCAGGTGCAGTATAACATTATACTGTTTCCCACTGGGTGGACTAAATGGTAATATATTAAATATTAGTGGGTTAGCTTTAGGTTCTGCCATGTTTTTATTAATTCAGCTTTTATTGTTGGGAACTAAGAAATTCATGTAGCGGTTTAGGTGTTTGTGCAGCTAAAATTTTGGTTAGCCCATCAATGATGTACACACACAGGAATATCAGTCATTTAAAACAAATCTGACTGGTAACAGGTTCAGTCAGTAAGGAAACTGAATTATATATATA
>NW_013952459.1:254032-267415 GCF_001266775.1 Austrofundulus limnaeus
GGTTATAATAGAGCTGTGTAAAAAAATAAAGAAATAAATCTTGGTTATTTTATTTCTGGATGGCTACACATGCTTATATAGTCAGCATATTAATAGTTTGCTTACAAAAACAACTTTTTTCCCTCCAGTTTTTAGCCAAAGGGTGAGAATTTTTGATGAATTTGAGAATTTAAAGTGTACAATCATGTGGATGAGTCAGAGACTGAGCTGGTAAAAAGCTTTGTATGTTTGTTTCTGTGAGAAAATAGGACAGGGTTTCCCCCGTGGATAAATGCTCTTTGTTGGTTGTTGGTGGCAGATTCCTATCAGTGCACAATCACCATTCAGCCCAGCCTGTCTGTCTGTTGCCAGTGATGGGCTTGATGAGTTATGGTCTCCTGTCCTGTTCTGTAATCCCCCAGAGCCTGTCTGTCTGCTGCCGCCTCCCTTATGCACACAAACAGAGCAACAAAGACACAAATTCTCTTACACAGAACTCAAAAACAACACTTGTTTTCTTCCTGTTTTCAGTCCATAAAGACGGTTTGGAATTAGCAGAAAATACAACAAATGTGTGCTGTTCCATAAAGCAGTAAATATCAGAAGTTTTCAGCATTAGTTGATTTCCAGCTAGTATTAAAACACAAAACATTTTGAACCAGACTGAAAAATGGCATTGTTTGTTGGTTATACAGTATGAGTTCATAGGTTTTGATCTTCTCTATTTGGCACAGAGAATAAAGAATATTGTGTACATCAGTTAATCAATTATAGGTCCACCTGAAATGGTCCAACATCATCAGATTTTAAGTGTTAATTGTGATTTTTTTTTTTAGCTTTTTATGTACCTGGTACATTTCCCATTCCCAGTTTGTTTCCCATTTTAAATGCTTATTGCTTACATTATTTTTATTCTAACAGATTGATTTCTTTCTTAGCTTTTTCCTTCTTCGTTTTGTTTCTACCTGCTCCAAATTTCTGACTTACTTAACTGGAGTCACAAACATGTCTGTGTTGAATTACCTTCTTAGAAGAAGCTTCATAATCATTTCTATTGTTTCAACTAAGGTGCAGCAGCTTCATGTGGTCTGCAAGCTCTCTCGTTTAACTGCAGACTTATCTGAATATTACTATAATATTCTATATTTAAAAATGGAATGTGTTGCTATTAAATTAAACAGTTTGTGCCATGCAGTTGATTATTTTAAAACAAATTATTAAATATCTTCCAAACACAGTGATTACATTTTTTTTTGCCTGAGGTTGTTATTAATTACTTACTTCCTAAATGAAAATGAGCAAAAACACTGGCTGTGTTAGCATAAAAAATTATTCATGCCTACACACTTTTATCATCGGGAGGTATGTTTTTCCCTAATACAAAACACTTGGCCTTTGGTAAAAAAAACCAAATTGGTTCCTTGTTTTCATTTTGCCGTTATAATTTCTGAAGGGGAGGATTTCTCTTGTCTGTTTTTAACACTCACTGCTGTTTGAGCAAAATCCTCCAGTGGAGGGTGGGGTGAGGGATCTATTTTCATGACTGATAACTAAAAGCTTTTGGCACACTTCTCTTTAAAAAAAAAGTAAAGGGGGAGTGTATTGTTTGTTTCCAGGCACATAGTTCAATTCTAAACCACAATCAAATGATTATCTCAGCTTCAGTTGTTATGAAAACACAAACTGTATCAAAAATAATTTGACTTCATAGCCTGTCTAAATGCCTTGAAATTGGCCTATGTCTCTTTGAGAACCTCTTACTGTTTCAGACACTCCCACTTCAGCACATCTTCACAACAATGCTTCAGGGGAGGGGTGTGAGCTCAGCTGAGGACTGAACTCCAGGGCGGGGCTTTGTAAAAAAAAAAGGCGGTGCTTTGTACCAGTAAATGTTGAGGCAGCTTCAAATGGCTACCATAGGAGAGGCAAGGATTTCTCAAACATCCTTGAATGAGTCGAGCAACACACTTGATATAACACACACATGATAAAGTCGTTTTTTCATAATACTACCACCCCCCAGCTTTATTTCAACATGCTGTCATTATTTTAATTGTAAAATGAGCTTTCTTGTGTATTTCCTTGTTTGTGTTAATTTTGTTAGTTGAACGTTTCTTTGTTCTTACTTCAGTGATTAAATGTTTAGAGATGACCAATGTTTTTTCACCTCATTGCTTTAAGGTTTTATATGTCTGGACTAAATTCTTGTCCAGGCCATTAATAGTGCTTGCTGTTTATTTCCTGGAAGGCAAAATTGTTGGCGACCTGTCAACCTGACATTTTAGTCTAGACAAGAAGATGATTCAAGTGACTGGTGTTCCCATCCCCCGAAGCCGTGCCGTTAGCTTGACTGAGTAGGTTTCCACAGAAATGCTCAGCTGCCACTAACACACACTCCTGAATGCTAATTAGACTCCACGTCCCACACTGCTGCTTTTGTTTTGTTTTTTCATTCAGTTTTCCTTATTCTCCTAATTTTCATTCAAAATGATCAGATATACGTACTCAAAATCACAAACAACATATGTCTGTCTGCACATGCAGGATATTATTATTGATACGGTACACTTTTTGTTTCATATTTTCATTTAGATTTAGTTTGGTTGTGTGAGTGGTAACTTTTTATCATAATTTAAAAAGAATTTTTAGTCTATGAAGTCCTCGTATTCTTTGTTGAACAGGACAAGATGACGCTTTATGAAATGTGTTTGAAATGAAACGTGTTTTTAAGTTGTGTTTGTTATTCAGAGGAGTGTTTATTATCTGCACAGCAGATGTATTTCTGGATAATGAGTGCTTGCCTTGAATATAGTGTGTCTGACTGTCTTCACGCTTGGTCAAAGCTTTGGCCTGAAGTGCCGACGTTCTGTTTTATTTACAGTTATACAAGAATTAGGACATTGTGTCTGTCAGTGTTCACTAGCTTTTTCATCTCTGCCTGCGCTTCAGCTAATGGTCTCAGTTTAACTTTTTGCTGTCATAGCAAAATTATTGTTTGAACAAAGAATTGTCTTTATTGGGAGGATTGTATTTATTTACCCGGCCTGATTGTATGATTTTTTTACTGACTATAACAGAAATGGGCACATTAATGGCACGATTCAGGCTGAAAATCTTAACTGTTTGACTGCTGCAGCATTCTTAAAATAGATTAAAGTAATAATTTTGCAAACTCTTTTTTTTTTTTACAGTTACGTTTACTCACTGAAATAATAAATTAAATAATCATGAATGTGTGCGTTTGTGACTCACAAAGTCGGCATCTTGCAGGGTGGCCATTGATCAGAAATGAGAGAAACTCTTAAGAGAAAGTCTGAGGTTCGATTCCTGGCCGTAAGTGCCCATAGGCAAGACTCTGAACCACTCATTTTCTTCTATGTGCCCATCGGTGTGTAAACAATTGTTCCAATTGGAAGCCCGAATAATACACAGAAAATTATTAAGTTCTCAGTTAAATGTTTCTTTTCAGATCCAAAGAATCCATTTCACTGCGAGCCTGTCGGTGGCTCCAGAAGTCTAAACAAAATGGCCGTCGATCACATATTCTCATAATATTTATAGAAAACCTGGTCACACCCCTGGGGTTGGTCCCTCTTAGGAGAGCATTGGAATTCCTGAAATGTTAAACAATTGTGTTTTAGGGGTGCACCTATTGCAGTTTTCTGGTCATTCACTGATCTTTAAAAAGTCTAACCTGCCAGTTCCGATTTTGGCCGATACCGAAATTTTAAATAGCTGACACTGTGAGGTGTTATAAGGTCATAATACACCTTCAATGTTCCAGTTTTATTTTATTGAAAACCATTGAACGATACACTTGAAACAATAAAAACTTGTTTAAACTGGACATTAGGTAGTGCTCACAGCAGAAAACAACGAGACAGTGGCTGATTTTCAGACCTTTGTGGAGGTAGATGAGAAGCCGATCTTTTCTATCAATTTTAAATATCGGCCGAACTCCCAAAATTAAGGAAATCGGTGCGCCCCTTTTTATGTTTTCATTTACACTGCTGGAGCGAGGCCCATATATTACAGTAAATAGAGACTTGTTAATTCTGTTACTGTTTAAAATAAATGACTGCCATTGATTACTAAGTATAACGTGTAAAACTATCTAAAATTCAGTTAATCAACCACAAAATATCCAGCTGGTGTATGAATGGGATATAAAGCACTGATTATACAGTGGGATGATTTATTCAGATAAATGTTTTAGTGATGTAAAGTGCTTTGAGTTGCCTGGATAGCCAAAATTTTTTAAATAGAAGTACCATTTACCGTCTGAATATAATTGTCACTGAGCTGCTTTAATAGTTCATGTTATTTAATGGTTTGATTGTCAGTGTTTAATTCATTTTATTATTATTATTATTTATCAATGGTAATGTCTCTGATGTTAGTGGAAATTATGTAAGACTTCATTTTGGCCTTAAGGCCCAAAACCAAGTCTTATTAAGAATCAACAGTTTGTGTTGTATTCTAATATTTAATAGTTAACAGTTTTGGGGCAAATGGATTTGTGTGTTCTCATGCTGGAAAGTCATTAAGAATTTTAGATCATAAAGCTTGTTTCAAAGAAGAAACTGACTGTGAAAAGGGGACAGATGTGTTGCGTGCCTCATAGTCAGGAGCCTTCAATGCCCCCAAGCACTGACGTCCAGTATACCAGCCTCTCTGTCAGAGTGTGACCTTTTCTTTTCTTCACTCTCCTCTTTCTCTTCTCCATGTCCTCCTCCTCCTCCTCTTTTCCCACAGAGTTACTGGCCAGAGCCGGAACAGCCTAAGCAGTGTAACATTATTGGGTTTATGGGGTAGGCAGCCAGACAGGCAGAGGGGCACCAAGCCAGACGAATAACAAATGGCCCCCGTGAAGGTAAAATAACGAGTGTGAGGGAGTTCAGGAAATGTGGCTGCCAGACCCGTCTCTGTGACACTGCTGGACCAGTCGCTCCGGTGCCAGTGATGTGATGAACAGGGCTTCGTCATCTTTCACTCAGTCTCATTCTCTCTCACTTCTGTTTTTTTGACCAGTGGAGAAAAAGTCGACAGCCATGTGTGTGCAAAGTGTGACAAACTGCAACTATATAAATTCTCTCTAGTTTTTTCGTTTAATTTCTTAATCACTTTTTAATGTTCTTTAGCACAGATATTTAAAAGGAACAAATCATCAAAAAATCCACTTTTTCTAGCTGTTAAATACATTTTGTTGTGTACTTGTAGTCTCTAGGTGTGCAGAAAAGTTTAATTTAATTTCTCCTGGTGCTGCATAGATATCTTTATATTCTGTTTGGGTTATATTTTCAACTTATTTCGTTTTCTCTATTTTCTATGACATTTTTTGAACTACTACGTCATGATTTTTTGCAATGGAATTGCAACTACAATGTGGTGGTCTTCATTCTCCTCTGGCTTTGGGTCAGACTCTGGCTCCAACGTGTGAGGCTGGATGGACGTCTTCCCTTGTTGACATTTTTTAATCAATTTGTAAACTGTTTCTGTGCTTCAATATAGTCGTAAACCCCTCTATCAAACTGGAATGGACCAGTCTGGAACCTTGAGGAGGGCGGGGCATACGTGTCTTGTTTGGATTTTATTAAAATTATAATTCATAATTTGATCCTTGAGTCCATTTATGTGCTTTTATGGGGAAAAAACACTTGAATGTCACTTTTTTCTTAGCACAGTACCCTTGATCAAAGAGCCTACTCCCAACTAACATTTAAATTAAACTCTGCTTCAATTTATTAGACACGTTCCAGCAGGGCACTTTTCAGTCAAGTAGAAAATATGTAAATGAATTATGCTCTGCTCTTCCTGTCACCACCTCTAGATGGCAACAGATCTACTTGTGTTTGCCTCCAGTTCAGTAGCTTGATGAGCAACCCTCTCACTGCTCATTGTGCATTCTGTCAGGCTAGACGTGGAGGAGCCAGAGACTGTCATCTGTATATCTTGGGGTTTGTGTTTCTCGAGCTTTATGTGATGCCTGAAAGGGCCGGCACTATAGTGGCTCTGCAAGAAATTCGTTCATCTCTGTCTCTAATCCCCAACAGCAAAACAACTTCCTTCACCCACTCCCGCTGGCCAGCAGTTCCAGTTTCTCTTTGTTCGGTGGCGCCGGCTGTGTTGTTTCAAATTTCAGGTTCTGCAAAGCATTCTGTGTGACTCTATTGTGCTCACTTTGGTCGTGATTACATCAGTCGGAGCACACCTAATGTTTTCAGTTCATTATTTAGACATGGATTTATCAGATACAAAACTGAAGACTTATTTGAAAATCTGTCTATAAAATGGCAGACAAGCCCCTATCTGCTTATTTTTACTGTTCGTTTTGAATAGTTGAGAGTTACAACTGAAATTATTGACCTAGCCTTATATTAAAACTAAAGATTTTATTCCAATAATGACATTCTAACAAATTACAGTGAGATAAGAGTCACTTGCAGCAGCTTCCACTCATATTTGCATGTATTCCATGTGAGTTTTAGCACATCGTTTTAGCTGTTTTGGTTCAGGCTCACTGCTTTCCCCCTTATCATTTTGAGCTCTAAAAACTGTTCACAACTAAAAAGTTCTCATACTTACTGCACCCATCCCTCTTTGCTGAAAAGCACACACCATTTCCCTCAAAGTACTGAGCAAAACTGAATATTTAGCAGCTCAAGCGCCACATTTCCCTCTAGCAAAACCAAATAACGATAAATATTGCATTGGCATCTGTCTGACAGGAAAAGAAACACAACATCACACGAATAATAATGTTGCTTCTAAACTGGTGGATGTTAAAATACGAGCTGTTTGCATTAATGTTTAGCATGTCAATTTAAAATTAATGATACAGTTACACCCAAAAGTAAGGAACAGTACGTGTCAAGCATGATGAATTGGTTACTGGGTTAACACTGCTTGGATAAAGAGCTGGCATTGAATTTCCTACCACTGTAGCACATTTATATTTAAAGCTAAAACAAAAGTTGGCCTTGTCAAAGATGAAACCTCTTTGACTTTACTGCACTGTGAATATTCTCAGTGTTATGAATTGTGTTCCCTTTTAAATGTGCTGTTTTTTTAATTGCATTTTATTATTTTTGCACTACAGACTACATTTTTCAGTTTTGTTGCATTGATACAATGGCAATAAATTCTTGTTCTATTCTATAAAAATGTTAGACTGATGTAAATCCCATAGAATAATGCTGATTGTTTAATTACCACACATGGCATTATTAAATTAGTGTTTGTTATAGCAGGTTTATTAAAATTATTTAAATTAAAAAGAGAAAATGTATCATTAAAAAATTGTTCTCTTACAGGTGGTCTGTGGAGTGTCTTCACACTGGGTGGAGCTGGCAGTAAAGGAGGGGTAGACCAGGAAAACGGTCCCTTACCTTTATCCAATCAGAGTCTTCTGTTACTGCTGGTATTATCCAATCTAACAGATGGGCCTGACTGGCCAAACCCCTATCGCCAGGCTATTACTTGTTTCCGAAACACACAAGGTAATAACGAGTGTACAGCAGGCATATCATCCTTTTTATCTCATTGTTTATGATTGAGACTTTTATTTACAATATATGACTTGAGCCGGATGTCATTAAAGACGTGTTAGTAGTAAACCTCCCAGTGTTTACTCTTTTTTTCTTTCTTTCTGTAGACACGTCATCGCTGCCTGTGGATCAACCTCACAGTTTCCAGATCAATTTCAACAGTCTTTATACAGCTCTGTGTGAGCAGCAACGCTCTGACCAAGCCACTTTACTGCTTTACACTCTGCTCCACCAGAACGCCAACTTGAGGACGTACATCCTGTCAAGAACTGACATGGATAATCTGGTGGGTGGGAAGATTATAAAGTGACCCTGATTTCATTCAGACAGACAGAGGCAAAAAATCAATCTTGGTGTGCCTGGTTTATGGTTAATAAAAGTCATTATGTAGCTTTTCGAAGCATGTATTGGTGTGGCCCTGAAATCTTTTGACATAACTGTGTGCTGCGACAGGTGGTGCTTTTCTCTTCATGTGGGATAGTCAGTATAGAGTTATGATATGTTTAGCAAATAAAATAATTTTTAGAAAAACATTCAAGTACAGTGGACTCACAAATAATGTTCTTTTCCACTTCTTGATGTTTTTGAATGAAACATAAAAGTAGGAACTCCGGTTAAAATAATCAAAACAGAAAACTACAATAAAGCTGATAGTTTGCTGACATTTAAAATAAAAACACATTCACACACCTAATCTGAATCTGTAGGTCCAATCCATTCTTTCTTTTTTTAACATTTGCTACATTTTTCTTGTACTTTATGACTCATTGAAGCAGTAAAAAAGGCACCTGATCCCCTGAAGGGATGAACCCAAGTTGTATCTATAAATAAGAAATGCTTAATTGTCAGTTTGTCACAAAGACGTATAATTTGTTCCCATCTCACAAATTCTAGCTATTAAAAAAGGCTCAAATTAAAACATTTTACAAGTCATAAAGTAGTATTTTTGAGAAAATCTGACAACTGGAGGACAAAATAAAAGACAGCAGGCCTAAAATTCGTTGTCTTTTTTGTAGAGACAAACACTGGTTCGGGATGCATACATCCATGTGAAGTAGCTTTAAGAACAATTCTTCTGAAAATGATCAGCTTCGATGAAACGTTAAAAAAACTTTAGAAAGTCTGAAAAAACTTTTGTTTTAAAGGTGACAAAAAAACTCTGGAAGGCAAATTTATCTTTAGTAAAGTTACACCAAGTGTGTTGTAAAATATAACTACTAAGATAAACAGACGTGTACTGTCTGCTGAGCTCTTTCTCCCATTTGTCTCTCAGGTGTTGCCCATCCTCGAGATCCTTTACCATGTAGAGGAGAGAAATTCTCATCATGTCTACATGGCCCTTATTATTCTCCTCATTCTTACAGAGGATGATGCCTTCAATCGCTCCATCCACGAGGTGGTACGTAGACACACACTTTTTTATCATGCACGCCGCAGCTCAGCTCCTGTGAGGGAAGCCACTCATTATGCCCACTCACTGCGATTCTCGTCAATCATTCCTGACACGTTCAGCAGACACATGTCACCTACTGTCCCACTTTCTCTCACAGGTGCTGAAGAACATTTCCTGGTACACAGAGAGGTCACTGACAGAGATCTCACTTGGCAGTTTGCTCATTCTGGTTGTCATCCGCACCATCCAGTTCAACATGACACGGACGAGGGTAAGACGAGCGCAGATTCATGCATTAAGTTTGCGAATTAGACATCTGCTCTAAAGAACGTTGGTAGTTCCGTCACTCAGTAATATACAAATGCAGCTTTTATTTGTTGTGTCCTCTTTTAGGATAAGTACCTCCACACCAACTGTCTTGCTGCACTTGCCAACATGTCTGCCCAGTTCCGATGCCTCCACCAATACGCTGCCCAGCGCATCATCAGGTAAGAATGTACTGAGAGTTACAAATGTCAAAACAAACTGAGCAGAGCAGATTTGTTAATGTTGAGTGATCTTTTTCAGTACAGCATGTTATACAGTGAAAAAGTGGTGTTTTACAACCATCAAAAAGTTAAGGTAACTATACGGAGCCCGTCCGGTGACACTGGATTAAAATTAATGAGTTGGTTAATGTGTAGCCACAGATAATTTTGATACAGACATTATAGGAGTCAGATTATATTTGAATATGCTGTTTTTGTGTTTAACTGTTCAAAGGTACTGAAGGAAATTTTGTAAACGATTAACTGAATGTTAGATCCAGTGTTGTTTCATACTTTCTGATCATTGCAGCCTTAAGGTTTAAAACTGAGACTGTGTGTGTCTATGTGTGTGTTTGTGTGTGTGTCCTATCATGTGTTCTTTCTGTAGCATAAACAAAAAATAGTTACATTCTACTCTGATTTAAAAGTTACCACCTTCAGGGATGTAACCAGGAGGAGACATGCGTTATAATAGGGCTATTCAACTAAATTGCTCCGGGGAACACAGTTACTGCCGGTCAAGAGCTGAGAGCCCAAACATCCAGCAATTAAAGTCATTGTGTAAATAAACCAAATGTTACAAATATCTGTTACCTTTGAAATAGTTTATTTTGCTGGATTTAATCATAAATACAACATACAGAATCCTATATAATAAAAGTAGTGATAATAAAACAACATAAAAAACAAAAATAACTCTTGTTTACCACAAATAATAGTTTGACATCTCCAAATTTTAAACCAATTTTATTTTCATTTTCATAGTTTTATTTTATCTTCAACTGCTTGCTGTTTTAACTGTCTTGGGTGTTTATAGAAATGTTTTTTATACCAGCTTGTAGCCAAGATCCTGATCCTACCAAACATGTCTGTGTTTAACTAAAAGAAGTCTTAGTAATTAAAGTTGAAAACCGGGGCTTTGGGCTTAAGAGATGAATGAACTAATTGGCGGAACTTTGGTCACCTGCAGGCCGCCAGTTGAATAGCCCTGCGTTATAAGGTCAATCATTTGAGTAGAAATTTTTAAGGAGTTTTTAGAAGTTTTGAGTCGTGCAGAGAGTCTCTGCTTAGATTCAGCCTGGAACAGACCGGACTGTTTTTGTTTTGGTCTCCAGATACAAGCTCAAGGCTTTTCACTCTGAGGCCTGTGCTGTGTACTACTGTTTGGAGCTGATTGGAGTCAGATGAGTATAAAGATTTATAAAGATATCCAAGTGGGTCTCTGCTATTATTCAGACTTCCCTTTTTGGACGACGCTGATTTCTACAGTACCACACAATTATTGTTTTTAAGTTTAAATCAAAGAGCGTACCTCCATGGTTCAATCTAAATGGTACATTTTTCATCACAGCCTACTAGTATTTACAAGATGACATTGAGCACTTTAAATGTGTGTCGGGAAACAAAGTTTTTACTGTGTTCCTGAATGTCATATAACTCTGACTCCTTGGAGCATGTTTTGTGTGTAAAGCTTTAGAAAAATGCTTTTTGGATAAATATAACTCCAGTCGTCACCTGTGTCTTATAGCTGCAACATACAGTGTAAAGCTAAGAATCACTCCATGCCTAACTTCAAGTGACTGAAGTATTTCTATATTAAAGTTAAAAGAAATTAATTCAAAATCCTTCATGTTAACAATCAACAGTCTCTGCATGGAAATGACTACAATAACTATCTCATGGCATGACATAACTATCTCGCGGCCACACATTAATTTCTTTTTTTCCAATGTCACCGAACGTCCTCCATATAAATACTAAATGATATTGTGTGTTGACTTTTTGACACTCAAATGGTATCTTCAGTGGTTTGAATCACAATCAGGATTTTGTCCTCTATTTTAGTATCTTATTGTAACTTCCTATGAGTCATTCAGATAATTTTTTCATTTTCCATCATGTGTGTCATTCCATTTAAATTTGTAATAAATGTAGATAAGATTAAAAGACGATGGAGTGTTTTTGCATCATTGCTTGAACTGCACCTCATAAACACTGTACCACTTCACTGTGATGCAACACAAAAAGAAAAGTGTAATGTTGCTTTAAAACTTTGCGCAAACACCAGTGGGTGTCAGGTCACTCCCACCAGTCAGACTAAGTGGCTTGCCTTTCGACATCATGCATTTAAATTATAATAATAAGCAGCTCATAAGGTCTTAGTACTTCAGCTTGTGCAGCATGTGATCATAAGACTAGAAAAGGGACAAAAAGGGTGGAAGAAAACAGCCACTCTTTAAAAAAAATGCATGCTGAATACAGATATTGTTATACAATAAACTGATGGAGACTGCAAAGTTTGTGTTGAGGAAAATGTTATGTAACGTGAAGGAAATTAAAGAAAAAAAATTTGACCTGAAAAACATCCAGACATTCATGTGCATTTGTTCACTCCAGGCAAGCGAGAAGAAATGGTTTCTTCCTCAAAGACACGCGCACATTCAGTATCATCTTATCTTTGCTGTTGTTTCTCTCTGTGTCTATGCTCTTCTGTCCAGTAGTCATGCAGAGCAACTGACTCTGTGTCTGATGATAATGATAATGATGATGACTATGATGGCCTGGGCTGGGCTGAGCCACTGGCTCCCGACAAGATAAAGGGAATTTCCTGCCAGGAATTTCCGAATGTCAGCCGAGCTGCTGAACTCTGCCCCTCAGCTGACTCTCAGAGAAGATCTTAACTTGTTATTTACAGGAAGCTTCCCATCACCACCACCACCGTCTTTATTACTTTTTAATGTTCGACTTTGCTCTCCACCATTGTTCAGTTTCTTCTGTGCTGTGACTCTTATCCATTGCTCACACAGAAGTTCAAAAATTATCCCAATTTTTGAATGTGTGCTCAAATGAAATTTGTAAGGAGTTCGTATTGTTCATTTACAGGCTCATAATTTCATTCTAATAGTTTACTAGAACAATTTAAAAATGCTTTAAATTGTTTTATTGCTTAATATTACTCAAGCACCGCATGTTATGCTTTTGTTATAAATGTTTTAATCTAACTCCCAAAATGACTATCTGCTCTGTTTGGACAGGGAATACAAATTTCTTTTCTTTTTCATATCAACTAACCAGTCTTATTGCAAATATGAAGTGAATAAGTAACGGTTTGTTTAAAAAAATCACCTCAAAATACACATTTTAAGGAGAGCAGACTCTGTGCAGGGATGTGCATTTCAAGGAAAAAGCCTGGTTGACAAATATTGTTGATTATTTTTATTGTGGAGTAAAATAAATTAAAATAAAATAAACAAAAAAGTAGGTGTCTGTGGAAAAACAACCGAAATTTATTTTTTTAACTGCTTACAATAAAAAAAAAACCTGTCTATAAAAAAATTGGCATTGACATTTTACAAAGAATAAAGGTTGAAGAAAGCCTGATTTTGGTGTCCAAACAAACCATTCAAGCTCCACTAGGAAAGTCAAAATAAAATTATTTATGATATTTATTTTTTTATTAAGAACTATCTTATTTGTTTTATATATGTATGTGTATGTATATGAATACATAAACACATACATACATATAAATAAATAAGAGATGGTTCTCCAAACTTCTAGAATGAGGTCATCGTGACTTCTTTAGTTTTGAACGTGACCTCATCTGTCACTACTCTTGCTCATGACCGACTCTAGGATGATACTAGCGCTGTGCAAATCTTTTGAATCTTTGTTTCATGGTCTGTGTCTGTCACTGCCTCAGCATATATTACAGATGGGACAGGCCAGCTGGTCACACTGTGTTACTGTGTTAACATCCCAGGTGGATCCTGGTTGGTGGTCTTTCAACTAAAATAGAAAAAAAAAACACCTGAAAATGTAGAACTGAGCCACCAGTAGGTTTTAATGACATTTTGCATTTAGATTAGAGCTTCCATGCAAACCTCAACATGCAGTAGTTTGTCTGATACATTTTATTTTGTTGTTTGTTTTTGGA
>NW_013952459.1:267916-269334 GCF_001266775.1 Austrofundulus limnaeus
AGGGTACATTGTTTACAACATACCAAATGCAGTGGATTGCAACTGTATTTGCATTTTTTGTTTGTATTTTTTTTTTACTAAAATATGTTACTTGTACTCTCTTTCAGTTTATTTGCTTTGCTTTCCAAAAAGCACAACAAGGTTTTGGAGCAGGCGACACAATCTCTACAGGGTAGACAGGGAGACAACACTGCCCTGCCAGACTATGTGAGTAAAACACACTCCAACACATTACTACACACAGACTTGCTCTCAGTAAGGTTAATGATGGCTGCCAAATTATGTCTGCTTGGAGAAAGCAATTTGACACATGCATTTGATTGCATGCATTATATGAAGCCAAATTAATATAAAGTTTAGCACTAACATTTTAATATAAAAATAAGTATCTGTAAATAATTCAAAGTTAAATAAATATTTGAGGTAAATAGTTCCCTGCTGGCTGGCTGCTGTTCTTCAGAACTGAGTCACACATTTCATATCGTCATGTCAGGTAATTCAAGTATTTTTTTAGACTTGTGAAGCTTCTCATTGATGTTGTTCCTTTTTAATTAAAATTTAAAGAAAAAACATGGGACTTTCCCGAACATGCAGTTTTATTAGTTAACAGTATTTGCATGTGGGGGGAAATAATATTGGAAAAATAAAGCAACACCAGAGCTCGCAATCAACCGGTTCTTCTCTAATGTGTTTTGTCTCCAGCTACTGTTATGCTTGGCACATTTAACTAGTAAACTATTTAAAAATGATTAGAGTTTGCCACATGCGGTCCCAGGTGTGGTAACTACTTCCAGTTCACAGACAGCAGTAAGCTGTGTAAACAACAAGGCAGAGCAGGAAGAAGGATGTAATAGTTTTGATCAGCAGCAGTTTTTCTGGCATGCTTCTACTGGGGCAGTGCAGAGCTGATCTCAAGGAGCAGACAGATGTCTTCCCACTGAAACACCCTGGTTTGTGTTCATATACTGGATTGTTGCTATATATTTCAGAAAAAGGCTTATTTTCTTTCATCATGTCTGTCTTGGTAGTGTTGACATTTATATCTATTTATTTTACTAGATCAACCTACTTGTTGCTCATCTTTGTATAAAAGAAGACATCAAATTGGAGAGCTTTAAAAAAACTGATATTAAAGGGGCAATATCATATAAAATCAACTTTTTTGAGTTTTTGTATCATGTTATAATGTTTTACTCTCATAAAAACATGCCCAAAACCTTGCTTTGACTCATTCATGCATGTTTGAGAAATCATGGAGCATTTTTAGGCAGCCATGCTGAGGAGCAAAACGACAGGTGGGGACCAGAAACGCCCCTGGGTTGTGTCCTTTTGGGACAATCTTCTCCTCTGGGATGTGTCTTTAGGCCGAACTTCCTCATGGCGAAGGCCCCCCCCCCACACACACACACACACACACA
>NW_013952459.1:269472-270659 GCF_001266775.1 Austrofundulus limnaeus
CACACACACACACCCCGCCCATGACTCCTACAGGCTCTCGGCAGCAACAATGCAAACAACGAGTGAAACTGAAAGTGAAACCTAAACTGTCTGCTGCTCTTAACACTACTTCTCACTCAGTGAAGCCCTTTCCAGGTTCAAAATACCTTTGAGGAAATGTATTTTCAGATGCCAATTAAACTGCATTTAATAACAACTAAAGGTGACATAGATACTTTATTATGGTATAGTATTTATATGTATGCCTGAGAAACACATAATATTGCCCCTTTAAACCTTTGTTACCTTTTAGAAAATTTCAGGCTTAAAAAATCTGACAGGTTTTTTGCTGCTTCATAATTACTGAACTAATCGTTTATGTGACACACAGCAATAAAGCCTTTTTAATGTACCTCAAAGGTCAAAATATTCTATTATACTTTTTTTAAAATAGATGTCTGATTTTAATGTACTGTGTGCATGTACTGTGTGTTTTGACATTTTGCAAGAAATTGTAAATGGAGCAGTTATTGTAGCATCTGATAGCAAAGTACTTAATAACAATAATTACTGATATACAATAACATTATCTCCTTGTCTCACCATCAACTACAACAGCTAACTGCTGACTAGGGGTGCACCAATCACAGTTTTCTGTCCCATCACCGATCTTTAAAAATATCTAACCTGCTGATTATAATTTTAACCATACCGATTTTTTTTTTCACTGACACTGTCAAGTGTTATGAGGTCACAATACAGGTTTAATGTTTTTTAATAAAATAAGTTAGTTTCCCTTGAAACAATACAAAAAAAATTTTAACTGGGAACCGTGGCTGATTTTCATACCTTTCTGGAGGTAGATGAGAAGCCAATATTTTCCACCAGTCTTGTCTAAGTATCGGTCAATCTCCCAAAATTAAGGAAATCAGTGCAGAAAAATCGGTGCACCCCTCCTGTTGACAGATACAGCGGGTAAAATAAGTATTGAACACGTCAACATTTTTCTCAGGAAATATATTACTAGAGGTGCTAATGACATGAAATTTTCACCAGATGTCGGTAACAACCCAAGTGATCCATACATACAAAGAAATCAAACCATAAATGACCAGAAATGAAGTTATTTGTAAATTACTGAAATTTATCTAATACTTTGTACAAAAGCCTTTGTTGTCAATGACAGCTTCAAGACGCCTCCTGTATGG
>NW_013952459.1:271811-305802 GCF_001266775.1 Austrofundulus limnaeus
CCATACAGGAGGCGTCTTGAAGCTGTCATTGACAACAAAGGCTTTTGTACAAAGTATTAGATAAATTTCAGTAATTTACAAATAACTTCATTTCTGGTCATTTATGGTTTGATTTCTTTGTATGTATGGATCACTTGGGTTGTTCCCGACATCTGGTGAAAATTTCATGTCATTAGCACCTCTAGTAATATATTTACTGAGAAAAATGGTGACGTGTTCAATACTTATTTTACCTGCTGTATATTTGGGTTTTCAATCAGGAACGACTGCCTTGTTCGCATGCCTCTGCTCATCCCATTAAATTTGCATGGATCTAGTTTTGTGTACATGGGCCTATTTGTGAGTATAAATACCATTTAATTGTTGAAGAAACGAGTGAATTCGAGTGCTCCTTCAGCTGAGTAGTGAGGGTCTGACGTGGTTTCCATCTTAGCTCTGCACACATGCAAAAAAAAGCGTTTATAATTTCAGTCCTTTTTAAAATTTATATGCTTGCATAAATGCACACTATAGATGGCCGAAAATTAAGGTAAAAATTTTTTTGCTTATTGAATGAAGTTTTTTGTTTAGCCAGTTCTTCCATCGTAAAAAAAAAAAGGCAGATCATGAAGCAAGAAGTCACAGTGCTGTTGTCACCCAGACAACGGCACTCCTGCATTAGGCATAATTTTAGAGTTGTTGCTCAAGGGCATGTGGCAAATTTTCAGCATATTACATGGGAATTTTGCAAAGGGTTTCTTTTCCTTGAAAAGTGTCTGACACACTGTCAGGGTCACAGGCTTTTAGGACGGAGCTGATCGACTTTTCCGATACAGCTGTTATCCTTCAGCTTAGACTACACTAACCATATGTGACATTGGTTCCCATGTCTACTATCCACATCCAGAGGCAAACTTTGAGCTTTATTGACTTCATTTGATGAAAAGGAACATTCTGTTTCATTTGCCTTCAGACGTTTGCCCATATTTAACATAAATGGACTAAATTGTGCTTTGACAGCAGATGAGGTTTATGTGAGTTCAAACATTAAAGTACAAACAGCTTTTCAACATATATCCAGTAAATATCTAATGGTTTTTCCCCTAGTTTTTGAATGGACTTGTTGTGCCTTTAAGATAAAAAAAAAAGTAGCTGTGTTCTTTTAAACTATACACAGAGTCCTGATGTGCACCATTTCAACCACCTCCCATCTATGTATATGCTGGTATGATTCAACCCAAAATCGGTTATAACCGGTTGTGCTAAATTAAAGTCAAATGCCTCTGTTTGACTTCATGTGTAACTGTATCCGTCTGTGTCCATAAAGCTAACACACTAACCAGTATTTTGCCCTGTGAAGTGTTGTTTTCCTAACCCTGACATTCTGTTTTCAGACTTTGTGGGCTACAAAACTCCTGCCCTCGCAAAGCAAATACATCCTGGTAGGATTCTTGAGAGATCACCAGAGATTTCATCGTGCCAGGCTCTTGCTTATGTGTTTCTGGCAAAAGGATATAAATTCGTATCAATCAGCATCCTGCACTGACAGCTGCAGTACAGGTTGAAGTTTGACAGCAATAGCAGCTCTTGCTGATGTAGATGAATTTTACATTTTTGTTTGTCAGATGGTTGTATGTGGTCACAATGAGCCCATGAACAGTTTGCAAGCAAATGCAAAGTTATTTTTTAATGTTCATAGTGAGATTAAAAGAACAAAAATTCTACTGACTTGTTCATCTCTACCTTTGGTTATTAGTTAATCGTAATTTCAAATATGTCTACAACTTCATGCACTGTTTTTTCTGGACATTTCTCATGACCTCATGGGCTGGCTAAGGTTTCTCGTCAGTTTAACTAATGTGACATCAGACGGAAGCGTTGCTGTCTCATTACGCCGACTCCTTTCTTTCCTCTGTCCCTGCTTTTTCTCCTCTCCCGGTAGTGGATGTGAATAATTGAAAACAACCCGTTCTGGGGGTTGTTCACAAGGCTACACCTAAACTGGAGAGGTGTGCAAGTTGGAGCAATATAAAACGGGTTAAAATGCAAAAAGAAAAGAACAATTGAAATGGGAGAAGCTGGCGGACGGAGAGGAGTGGAAAAGATTGGAGGAAGGTTCGGGGTGGGTGTAAATGTGTTTTTGTGACAGGCATCTGGAAACAATGTAATTTGGCCGAGTCTGGCTCTGCGGAGAGAACTAATGTTTGTTTAATGTGGGCTTCTCCAGGACATGTAATTGCTCTCTTTATGAGGGAGAGACTGAGAGGAGGATATGTAAAAACATCGCCAAACTCTCTAAGCTGTGGGTTAAAGCTGGGCGCATTCTGCTTGGGTCTTATTTCTTCCCTCCCTCTTAATGTCTGTGTCTTGGTCTCTGTCTCTTACATATACACCCCCATCCCTGAAATGTGTTTGTGCTGCTGTATCTGGATAGTGTCAGCAAAGAACGAGTGAAAGGTTGTGGCCTCCCAATCTCTTTAGGGAACATCTAGAATAGGGATATCCAGTCCTGGGCCTAGAGGTCCATGATTGGACACCCAGGATCGAGAAGCTCTTAGTTCACTCAGAGCAACTTTCACATGGCCCATTGTTTGGTCATTGTAGCTTTTTGGACCTTAGTTTTGTTTTTTGTTTTTTTGTCTGCTGAGGAATGTTCAGTGAAACTCTCTCTGTGCCCATACATACAAGCAGACATTAAAATAAAAGAAGTATGTGCTGCGTTTGACTGCACTGCGTTGCATTTCGCTGTTTATACTCGCAGCCAGTCATAATGGTTATGTTACTTGTCTGCCTCTTCGTCTGTTTACTGTTGCACATTTCTGGGAAGCGACTACAAGCGCATAGACACAAACACACACACTGCCTGAAGCATGTTGGACCACCCTGCCTGTGTGTTTACGTGTCCTGGTTGAGTCACAATCTGTGATCTCTTTTTAATAGCCAGAGTTGACGCATGCGTTAGCTTTGTAGCACCATTCCACTTGTTAAAGGAGAAAAGCCAGGGGATACATCAACAGATAATAAACAGTTTGCCTTCTGCTTATTATCAGAGCTTTTGGGAATTTGTCACTTTTCTCCAAGGCTAAGCGGTTTTCTTTTTTCCGGAATCTGCTGTCATCAACTAAAGTTACAACAGCCTATAGCTGAGTAGAAATGGTTTAAAATTTGTCACAGTGCAGACTCATATATAAGTAGTTTGCATTTCATGTTTGTTCTGAAAATAGTTTTCATCTGAAGTGACCTCCAATGGATCTTTTTACTTGTTTGTAATTTTCCTCAGTCTTATATTTACATAATCAGGTGACTTAGACATACTTTTACCAGTAAAAGTTAATTACTTCTATGGTGATCATAAGTTTTAGTTTTAACATAATAGTACACTCACACATTGTTTTGTCTTATGCAAACTGTTTTTTTAAAATTTATTATTTACAAAGATTTGCTCTTTAATTTAATCAATCAATTTATGGCATTCAATTTTTAAGGGGTTGGGGTATTCAAAATTTACTTTTTTGAGCTTTATATCATTTTATAATGTCATTATAATCAGTATAATATAGGTCATAATAATGTCATAATCAGCTGAATATAGGTTGAAAAGGATTTGCAAATCATCGCATTCTGTTTGTGTTGATATTTTGCACATCATCCTAACTTCATTGTTGTTGGAATTGGGGTTGTACCCAGAGTGTTGCTTTGACTCATTCATGCATGTTTGAGAAATCCTTGAATCTATGGTATCTATGTGGAGTTGCCTAAATGCTTGCTGGTACAAAGCACCACCTATTTATACTTAACACTTCCCTGGAACTCAGTCCCCAGCCATTCTCCTGCCCCCTTGAACACTTCACCCCTATGCCTCCCCCACACAGCTTCACCAGACAAGCAGCAGGAGAAATATTTCTTTACAAATCACTATGATTTCTTAGTTTCATAGCTTCATAATGATCTACATATATTTATAATTTCTTTGCAAAAGGTAGCTCAACGTTGATGTCTATGTAGCAGAGGATGACTGGGAGATATAATTACCAAGCTGAAATGTTTTGTAAGATCCTCTGTACTCGCTCCGGTTCTTCAGAAAACGTACTTTCTGGTCTGACATGCAATCATTCGAGTGGTTCAACTGTATCCTGAGATGCCATTTTCCAAAACTGATATTATTTAATGTTGTACTTTTTTAGAGCAAAATACAATACACCTACAAATGGTATGAAGCATTGTTGTGAAGATGTGCTGTATTGGGAGTGTCAGAAACGGTAGGAGGTTTTAGAGAGACAGAGGCCAGTTTTATTACTGCTTTGTTGTGAAGTCAAATTTAATTTTAAAATGTATTTTTACTGCATACTGTACAGCATTTTCATAACAGCTGAACTTAATTTTGGTATAAAATTGAACAATGTGCCTGGAATATACAGTATATAATACCCCACATTAAATATGGTATGAATTGAATTGCCCTCTTTGGGATATATAAAGTTGTTTCTGATTTTAATTTGATATTTGGTAATATTGTTTGACATACTAGTATAATGTTGTATGGCAAAATGTATTTCTGAACAATTGCTGACCTTTTTTAGTTTGCAAAAACAAACTGGCTGATTAATATCTTTCTACGTCTAAAGAATAACTCATCTTTGTAAAATCACTTGTGTGGCTCTCTGTATCTATTCCTGAGTAGTAGGAGTGTGATCCCTGTAGGCTGTGTTGCTCTGTCTGTGGTTCTAATGATTATCTGTTTCCAAATAACAATTAGATCAAACCCACTGTGTCCTGGTCTTTTAAGATCGAGACACAGCAACAGGAGCACAACTCATTTCTGATCAATTAGCAGTGCCCACCTTTGTGCCGCATCTGTCGGCGTCATCGTTTTTTTATCTTTAGTAGACATGTAATCGTTATCATTACTGCTGTTTGCTCCCCATTCCCCACCCCAGGCACCTTGTTATTGACAAGTCTCAGCCAACTATTGCGCTTGTAAAAACTGATAATAAGATGTCTTCTTGAAAATTTGCTCTGCCGTCCTTCCACAGACGTTGACTCAGTGCCTCTTAACAGATCCTAGAACCAGAATGGGAGGCTTTGCTGATGACGCTGTGGTTTCAGATGCCAGACGCTGTCTTTTTGCTCCTCAGCTGAGTCTGTGCAACAAAGGATGATTTGTGCATCATGTGTGAGACTATGGGGCAATAAGAGGCTGACCTGGGCACAGTGCTTTACAAAATGGTGCGATTATGACTTAGCTGTGGAGCCAGAACACGCGTCAGACAATGACCCATTTAAAAAAAAAAAAACTTTCAAAAGACTGACTGGGCAGGCAGCAGCTACTCAGCCAGTCTGACCCTTTCTGTCTGTCTATGTGGCAGGTTTTTTTTCTCTTTGTCTTTTTTCCTCCACCTCTCAGCATTTGTCTTGTGACTATCTTGCTTACAATAACTTAATCTGTTCTTTTTCAAAAGAACAATTAACATTTATACACATTTTTATCATATCTTCCTCTTAAGGAATTGCTCCTTCTTGTTTTCTATATTTATCTTTATCAAGGCTCTTTCTTAATATGTCTGGTTTTTCTGCCCTGCAACAGCTTGTGATGAGCATGGCCAGCCAGGGAATCGCTAAGCTATTGGTTTAATGATGCCAGCTCCTACTTTACCAGGATTTAGACGTCTGTCTGTAAACACTCTGTCCACACACACACACAAACATTTGCATATAGTCATGCAGGGTCATGGTAGAAAACACAAACATTGATTGCATCTGCAGACTATGTGATAAAAGCCACCAGACAGTAAGCAAAGGTCAAATGCACCTGCAGGGTTTACACATTCTGGCCTAGCTTGTTGGAGTATTAACAGCAGAATCAGAGAAAAGCGCACACACTTTTCTGGTTAAATCTGTTTTAAACGACAAAACAAGCAAAACAGTATCGGACCGTTGAGATTAAAAATGCTTCTTATTTCTGAGGACAGTATTATTTTTATTTTTTTATTTTTTTTTTGGGCTGGGGGTAAATGTGACAAAATGACAATGCAGCCAGGTGGGAAAATTTGTGGGAGAAAGAGCAGGAAAAATAAAGAAAATTGTCAAAAGGGTGGTGAAGGTGGACAGAGGACTAATAGATAGCAGCTGTGGTGGTGTTGTTTAGTCAACCAGAGACGTCAGGTGTTTACTAAAAGTTCAAGGTTACCTTTTAGGGAAAAACAAGTGCAGAACAACAGTTTTGAAAGTAGATGAAGAGAAGCAGGAACAGCCAGTATGTTTAAATCCTGTCTGGGTTTCAAGTAGACCACAGACCTCTTAATCTCATCCTCTTGACAAACACACACGCAGGGCCAGGCAGACGTCTAGCTAGCCTATTTTCATGTGACCTGAATTCCCCAGTGTGGCACTTTTTTTCCCCTGCCAGACTAATCTCATTAAGCTGGGTGCTGAGCTAGAGAACAAACACACAAGGCATCCCTCACTCCTACTCTGCCTTCCTCTCCTGCTTCTGTCTCCTCACAGTGTTCACGGTCTCCATCAACTCCCCCTCCTCTCCTCTCATTTTGTGTGTTCCCATTTTTGTCGCTGTCTTCATTTCTTCTGCCTCCTCTTCCTCCCACTCAGTTGTCTCCCATATGCGTCCCTGCTTTCTGTCTAATTATGGCCTGCCACAGCAGAACAGAGGAAAGCAGGTCTAGCTAGGCAGTGGAGTCACGGAGGGAGAGCCTCCTCTGGAGCCTCCAGACATACAATCAGTCCTCATTATTACTGGCTCTCCTTCCTTCCCCCTGCCTCCTCATGTCTGTATCTAAAACCTCCATGAACTTGACAAAAATCAATGCAAGAAATTACTGTATTCGGTGTTGCAAGCTCAAATCGTTTATGCATAAAATATTACATTTATGTACAACAACTCATTCACTAGCTTTTTGAAGGATTGAAAAGTTTGTCTCCTTGTGCGTGAGCTCAAAAGGACAAAAAAGGAAAACAAGCGGCATTGCAAGCAAAGTTATTTATAAGATAAGGACTGGTTTCCAAACAGGCCACAGAAGATGGAAAATAAAACGCTACCACATGCTGCTCTGTTACAGATGGATAGCCCAGATTGGAGGTGGAATCTCTGGTCTCAATCAGCCTGTAGTAGCAGTCCTGCCCGGTTCCTGTTTTGAATGTTCGTGAAAGTCTCAGTCAAAACAACTCATCGTCACAACAACGATTTTCATGAAAATGTGTCCCTAATTACAAGTTATATTTTAAAATGTGCCACATACTAGTACAGAGGAAGCAATGTTTCATTCAACCACACTCAGCTTGTTTAGCCTTTTTGTTTTGTTTTGTTTTGTTTTGTTATAGCTTTCAGAGGAATTACAGTTGTTCCAAAAGGATACAGTTACTCTAATTTAAATGTAGTCGTATGTAAACCCAGAGGTGGTGAATACTAAGTTGAGACATCCTATAAATACAACATGATTAAAATTTACACTGGCTGACATGAACATTGTATGCAGGTCTGATGTTGCTACGTTACTGGTGCATTATTTTCTAAGTACTTGGTGCATTATGTCTAATTTCAGAACTATTTTTTATTTAAGTTCAGAAGTTATCTGTTTCTCCTCCATCTTGGGTAGATCTCAGTTTTAAAGCCACTGTAGCAGCTCCAGTTTTACCTTAAAACACCACCATGCTTACCGAGACACTTGATTCTTAATCTTAGTTACATACATTAATACCTTTAACCACTTAAAGACATGCACTTTAGTTGTTTACCTCCTCCTAACCAAACAGATCCAGGATCAGCCCCAAAACCTGTCACACAATGTTTGTTGTGTTTATTCGACCATTAGACTGATTTCATGAGAACTCCACTGCATTAACTTAAGCTGCTTTAAGCGTTCTTGACTCCTGTGATCTCTTAGTCTGTGTTTTGTCGTCTTAGCATCTTATTAGCTGTTTTTTTTTAACTCTGAACACCCCAAGATACAGCTGATACCATGTGTAGATGTAGACCAACACAGTGTACTCAGTGTTAAGCTTCTAAGCAGCTAGTGGTACATTTTGTTTAAATTGTTTTTGACAAACTTGTGAGGTTCATTTTTTTGTATTTTTTTTTTTTGCTTTAAGCAAATGAATGTATTTTTGTTGTATTTTAGTTTAAATACTACATTGCCTAGTTTTTTATGAATAATGGCATTAATGTTAAATGACAACTAGAACCTAATAATTACCTCTTCTGATGTATTTGCTAATTCATACTCATCTATTGTTTTTTTTTTCTTTTCCACATTATTCATTTTCCCATGGTCTCTGCATTTTTCTTGTTTGCGCCACCATGAAAACGTCAGACGAGACTTATCTTGTCATGGTGGCGTCTGTCTGGCTTGCAGACACATTGTTATGAACACAGTAGCTAAAGGACAAGACTTTTGTTTTCCCTCAGTCACGAGTCCTCCTTTTATAGCAGATTGAAAAGATTCCTGTTTATAGTTATTTTCCCAGGGCTTATCAGATCTACCTGTTAGTTATTTTGTGCCACCTATCATATTGAGGATAAAAGTATTCTGTTTTTTTTTTTTTTTTACAAACTGACGAAGTCATTTTTCAGGATGATACGTCAGATGTTGAAAAATGTGAAGACATTTTGTGTGGATATCGGTTTGACTGAAAATTGTTAGTTGAAATTAAAACCACAGCTGATCTGTCAACACATATACTGTATATAAGACAGGTAGAACTCTATTGAAGACTTTTTTATTGGTAAAGTCCATGCCTAAAAGAAAATAAACTGACATTTTAAAAAAAACTGCAGCGTTTGTTCTCTTTCATGTGTGTTTTACCTGCAGAAATGTAGTTTCGCTCTGACGCTCTTTGCTGACAGATCTGTTAACAAAAATAAATGAGCCAGTCTTT
Source organism: Austrofundulus limnaeus (assembly GCF_001266775.1). Classification (NCBI taxonomy): domain Eukaryota; kingdom Metazoa; phylum Chordata; class Actinopteri; order Cyprinodontiformes; family Rivulidae; genus Austrofundulus; species Austrofundulus limnaeus. Next base: position 280,680 of record NW_013952459.1, read on the forward strand.
GAAAGCGAGCCCATCTCAAGTGATAGCATTTTTCAAAATAAACTTCAAAGTTACCTATAAGTGGAACTAAATTCATTCTTTGCAAACCAGTGATGTGTGTCCCCAAATGCTGAGAAAACTTTGTAAATGTGTGGAAAAAGTGCATGCATTTTTAAGCTTTGCTACTAAATTGGCAAAGACCACAAAGTTATTTACTCCTAAATAATGCTTTTTATATCACAATGTTTTAACCTTCCTGCTGACTTTGGGTCAAAATGACCAACAAGGCCTCAGGTTTAAACTGAGAATTTACTTACCAATCTTACCATTAACAAATAAAGGCTCAGCATTTTTTTGAAGGAATGGACTTGTTTAAAACAAAATAATTTATTTAGTGTATTCAAAGAAAATGTCCTTCAGACAACTCCTATTGACTCTATTTTAAATTGTTTTTTTGTACAGTTGAACTTTCTAAAGATGTCAAATGCTTTCTTAACACATCAGCCCATAACTAAAACATACTGTTGCCATCAAATATCTGACTCTTTCAGCCTTGAGGTGTATTTTTTTTTCTGACGTACTTTCTGAGTCAGAAACTTTGATACTGTTTCTGCTTTGTCTTGTGAGTTATGACGAGCCTGATGCATTTTTCTCCCATGTTCCCATCAGCTTCTTTTTCTCAACTGTCACCTGTCATTAGTGGCAGCAGTCACTCACCTGACAGGAAACATACTTTGACAAGACCTGACCTGCAGCTTATAAGTTCACCTCTCTATTCTTACCTAAGACTTACAGCACTTCTTAGCTAACATGCCTACTCCCTTATCTTCATCCTTCTTTTTTTTTCCACTGCCCCATCCCCTCTACCATGAGACAATCATTTAAAGATAAAATAATAAGTGAAGCCAGTGTAATGGGAAACCAATTAACCTTTTCCATCCTCCCTCTCCCCCAGGCCCAGGACCTGAATGTGATTGAGGAGGTGATCCGCATGATGCTGGAAATCATCAACTCCTGCCTGTGCAACTCTCTGCACCACAATCCCAACCTGGTGTACGCACTGCTTTACAAGCGGGAGCTCTTTGAGCAGTTCCGGATGCACCCGTCCTTCCAGGACATCATGCAGAACCTTGACACGGTCAGTCACCTGAAATATCAGAGGCAACAAAAAATGTTGAATCTCAAAGCGTCTCTCTTCTTGACATTGGGTGAAATGATTGCATAGATTAAGGCTGTATAGATTTTCCCTCAATGTCATCAGTTTCTGCTGGGTATAAAGCTCAAAAGGCCTGAATGGACTAAAGCAGATATATCGTTAGCATGGAGCATGCAGCATGTTGGGCTTTGTGAAAGCAAGTTGTATCAATGAATCAGTTTTCTTATGTCAAGACATTTTGTCTCAGAATTATTAAGTGTATGTTCGTTGGGGAGTGAGAGCTAAGGAATGTTATTTAAAGGGGACATATCTTGCAAAATCCACTTTTTTAGCCGTTAAATGCATTTTTTTGTGCACTTGAGTCTCTAGGAAAAATGTAAATTTAGTTTCTCCTGGGCTGTGCAGAAATCTTTTATATATTATTTTGGTTAGTGCTGGACAGTAATTCAATATCAATACATGTCGCAATATGATAGATATCCATTATGTCAGTGCATGATGACGCACACCACAGGCTCAATGGTAGTGCACAGCACGACCACTCTGTTTACACTACACTACCTAGAACACAATGGATATCAGCACCAAAATGAGCTCAACAGCGTTGAGTGAAAGAGTGCTCACAGTTGGGGGAAAAAAGGCAAAAGAAATAGTTGAGACAGAAAAGACTACCGTAATTCAGTGGTGTGGAAGTGGTTCAAGTATCAAAGGTCTGATAAACCTCAGCCTTTAGTCTGCTGTAAAATGTACCAGAAAGTCTGGTGCCGTATTGCAGCGAGAACACATCAAATCTGTTTTACTGTCTGATAAAATTCTCCTTGGTAGGACATTCTGAGTGTATGAAAAGGAAGCACCCTAAAAGTTTAAGCTTTCTTACTAAACTTTAACATCTCCCTGCCAACAGCCGTGTTGAGCAAGTGAAGCCGACAGCAAACACAGACGGATATGGAAGTTTGTTGTGTCATAAAATTGGCTTCACCACATTTGCATTCCAAATATCTGAAATTGGTTTATGACCAGACATATTAGTTAATAAAGATATCTCTAAATATATTTTGACTAGGTAAAATATTTAATTATATTTATATGAATATCTATAATATTTGTAATTACATTCTGACTTTGATTGTTTCCCAACCCTGGTCCTCAAGGCACACCTGCCCTGTATGTTTTAGAAGTTTCCCTACTTTAACACACCTGATTCAGATGATTGCAGTTCAACAAAAGCAGTATCAGTAATCAATCAGTAATCGAAATCAGCTGTGTTGAAGCAGGGAAACATAAAACATGCAGGACAGTGTGGCTTGAGAACCAGGGTTGAAAAACACTGGTATAGAGGCTGTAATTCAGAATATCTACAATAAATTACTGACTATCTGAATATGTAATATTTTAGATATCAACGATGAAATTTTGACTAGTCATACAGTAAATTTGAGATCTCACTTTTTGTTCTGACTAGTCCTATTTTGACTTAAAGATATCGTAAAATGATATCAGGTTTGTAGGTACAGTAAATATTGATGTTCTTGGCAGTTTTCTAACATTTTTATTATTCGTATCTACAGGTGCTGGTCATAAAATTAGAATATCATGAAAAAGTAGATTTATTTCAGTAATTCCATTTAAAAAGTGAAACTTGTATATTATATTCATACATTACATACAAACTCATATATTTCAAATGTTTATTTCGTTTAATTTTGATGATTACAAATGACAACAAATGAAAATCTCAAATTCAGCATATCAGAAAATTAGAATCTTGTGAAAAGGTTCAAAATGGATGGCACCTGGTACCACACTCTAATCAGCTAATTAACTCAAACCACCTGCAAAGGCCTTTAAATGGTCTTTCAGTCTAGTTCTATAGGCTACACAATCATGGGGAAGACTGCTGACTTGACATTTGTCCAAAAGACGACCATCGACACCTTGCACAAGGAGGGCAAGACACAAAAGGTCATCGCTAAAGAGGCTGGCTGTTCACAGAGCTCTGTGTCCAAGCACATTAATAGAGAGGCGAAGGGAAGGAAAAGATGTGATCGAAAAAAATGTACAAGCAAGAGAGATAACCGCACCCTGGAGAGGATTGTGAAACAAAACCCATTCAAAAATGTGGGGGAGATTCACAAAGAGTGGACTGCAGCTGGAGTGAGTGCTTCAAGAACCACCACACACAGACGTATGAAAGACATGGGTTTCTGCTGTCGCATTCCTTGTGTCAAGTCACTCTTGAACCACAGACAGCGTCAGAAGCGTCTTGCCTGGGCTACAGAGAAACAGGACTGGACTGCTGGTGAGTGGTCCAAAGTCATGTTCTCTGATGAAAGTAAATTTTGCATTTCCTTTGGAAATCAAHGTCCCAGAGTCTGGAGGAAAAGAAGAGAGGCACTTCATCCACGTTGCTTGAAGTCCAGTGTAAAGTTTCCACAGTCAGTGATGGTTTGGGGTGCCATGTCATCTGCTGGTGTTGGTCCATTGTGTTTTCTGAGGTCCAGGGTCAACGCAGCCACATACCAGGAAGTTTTAGAGCACTTCATGCTTCCTGCTGCTGACCAACTTTTTGGAGATGCAGATTTCATTTTCCAACAGGACTTGGCACCTGCACACAGTGCCAAAGCTACCAGTACCTGGTTGAAGGACCATGGTATCCCTGTTCTTAATTGGCCAGCAAACTCTCCTGACCTTAACCCCATAGAAAATCTATGGGGTATTGTGAAGAAGAAGATGCAATACACCAGACCCAACAATTCAGAAGAGCTAAAAGCCACTATTAGAGCAACCTGGGCTATCATAACACCTGAGCAGTGCCACAGACTGATCGACTCCATGCCACGCCGCATTGCTGCAGTAATACAGGCCAAAGGAGCCCCAACTAAATACTGAGTGCTGTACATGCTCATACTTTTCATGTTCATACTTTTCAGCTGGCCAACATTTCTATAAATCCTTTGTTTTTATTGGTCTTCAGTAATATTCTAATTTTCTGATATGCTGAATTTGAGATTTTCATTTGTTGTCATTTGTAATCATCAAAATTAAATGAAATAAACATTTGAAATATATGAYTTTGTATGTAATGTATGAATATAATATACAAGTTTCACTTTTTAAATGGAATTACTGAAATAAATCTACTTTTTCATGATATTCTAATTTTATGACCAGCACCTGTATATCCAAATTATATGGTATTGACTGAAATTAGGAATAATATGGCAATATAAATTTTAGCTATATCGTCCAGCCCTATTTTAGGGTCATATTTTTCAACCCATTCAGTTTTCTCTATTTTCTGTGATGCTTTCTGATCTATTACATCTCAGATTTTGTGACAGAACTTTAAAATAAGTTCTGGACTTACCAGCTACAATTTTGTTGTCTTTATTCTCCTCTGGCTCTGGGTCAGACTCTGGCTCCAACATGTATGGCTGCATGTACAAGTTTTCTGTTGTTGACATCTTTTAATTAATTTGTAAATAAAAAGTTTCTTTGCCACTATACAGTCGTAAACACCTCTATCAAACTAGAATGGACCGCTCTGGAAGCTGGAGGGGGCGGGATGTGAAGAGCCTTGTGTGGATTTAAAGAGACAGCACTGAAATGAGTTCATTTGAAAGACACCTCAGAAAGGGGTGAAATAGAAGTTTGTGGTGTTACAATAAGAACATATTCAGACCAAAGCATTGCGGTTTCAAACGATTATATAAATGATTTAAATGTAAAAAAGACTAATTTAAAAGCATGGTGTCTCTTTAAGACCTGTATGCAGATAAGGAATAAAAAGTAGCACTGGATGCACCGCCATGGGGTTTGCTTGTTATCCACAAGTATGAGGTAGGCGTGCTAGCTAGAAACCCTTGAAAAAGACAACCTCCCTGAGGCTATTCTCTGAAGCTTTTCCTGAGCTTGCAAGTCAATGCGTGTGAGCATGAGATCCAGGATGAGAGGCTGCTTCGCTGCTATTTTAAATTAACCCCGTATGAGAGGCCTTCAGAGTTAATGAAAAGATTAGTTTTAGGCAGACGTAGACACAGACTACACCCATGCTGTCGATGTGCTCAGCAGTGTGTTTGAATTTTCTAAAGCAACTGTTGAGTGTGAGCAAAGAAAACACTGCCTGGAGAGGCTTTTTTTTTTGCTGTTAGTTTGACAAAACCGAGCACTGAAAACAATTAGTTATACATCGAAGTTTTTAATTTTCCAACAACCAACATTTCTTCAGGGAAGAATGTTGCACAGCTTTGGAACTACAAAACGTGTTTTCCTTTATTTCTTGTTTGAGAATATACCCAGAGGGCATCATTTTTTTAGTGATTAAAAAAAAGCTCAAATCCTGAACTGAATTTGTAATTTATTCCCTTTGACTAAGAGCAGCATTGCTTTTAACCTTTTACCCTCTTATTTGTCACATAGTGGCATGTGTTGTTGCTAGAAGTCATGGCAACATTTGTGTTAGTTTATTTGTCGTTTGTTAGAAACATCAAAATGTTGTCTGAAATCCAACACATCAAAACATTAGCTGCAGTGATTTAATGGTGATTTCTTTGACTCCAAATGTTAGCAGCTTGGAATAATAATTAGTTTCATGGTTTATACAGTTCAACTCTTATAGATGAGCTCATGGGTCTTTGTCATTTATTTATTAGATCTTTGTGTTCATTGTCATTACATTGGGTGTGGCTGGACTATTGATGTTATGATTTCAAACAGTCAAAAAGCTTCATTATTGGACTGGGAGTTGACAAAAAAAATCGCTGAGATCAATGAACCACATGCGAGTTTTATTAAGAGAAGCAGGACAGATTTTTAGGACCAAAATCTTTTTTTAATCAGTTACTTTATATGTGCATTTACAGAAACACTTTTTTCTAAACACACAATTTTACTCAAATACTCTATTCTAACTAAAAAAATTATAGTCAATATATAATGACTTAACTTCAAAAAGAAGCTTCAGCTGCTAAAATTTTTTAATATATTTTTTTCTTATTTCAGTCCAAGTTGAAATTTGTCTCTCACTGGGCTGCAACTATTGGCAACTTGTTGCACTAAAATGAGCAAATTTTCTTTTGGAATCACAATAGATTTGTAATTGAAGTGGACGTATGTTTTGACATCCCTCTCTTTTCACATTTAAATCATTCAGGTGGGGTCCATATAAAGTGCAACTGCAATGCTTTGGTCTGAACTTCTCTTTATTGTAACTACATAAGCCCCTCTTTAACCCCCTTTCTGAGGTGTGACTCAGATCAACTAACTTTGACGCTGTCTCTTTAAATCCAATATAGTCAGAGAAAATAGAGAAAACTTAACTTGTTAAAAAATATGACCCAAGCAGAGACTTTTAATTAAACAACAAAATGCAAGTTGATTTTGTATATGTCCCCTTTAATAAAACATTTGTATGTATATAACTGCAAAATATGAACAATTTCTCAACATTCCTGACTGTGTGATGTATCAGTCAGAGTGTCTTCCAGTTTGATTGCCCTTTATTTACTTTTTTCTCTCCAATCATCCTTTTTTTGGTTTCATAAGTCACCAAAGTTGTCTCACATGCCTTGGACTCTTTAAGAAAAAGTCCCAGACACCTGACAAATCTGTGAGTGAAAGTTCAGTCCAAATTTTCGTTAAAGATGATGCCCTGCAAGATGCATGGAGAAATCTGGAACCTTTGCAAATATTTTGAAACATTTCAGACACTTAATTGCAAATGCTGCTGACATATTGTTGCAACACAGTGATTTAGGCCCTTTTTACATCACAACAGTTTCTGGAAATGTTAGCTTTTTTTTTAGTGTTTTTAATTGTGGCAGGTCAACAAGAACCTGTTTAAAAGCAAAATGCTGTGCTCCACTGATGTAGTTTCCATGCCAGGCAGGGTTGCCAAAAAGGAAATGACAAAATAGCTGTCAATTTAAAATGATTGCATTATGACCCAAGCTGTTGCGAATGCTGAGAGCGGGTGTGCTTTCTGGGAAGAGGGATGTTGTTAGATGAGTTGTATGTTGTGATTGGCAAACAAATATGTGCACAGAATATGAGCCCAGCTTGACCCTAGAACCATCTTACAAAACTGATAAATGTTGTGTATCTGCCAACACTGATGCCAGGTCACTTGCTGGAGTTGTGATTTTTGTTTTTCAACAAAACTTGCACGCATGCAGACAGTTCTGTCTTGCTCATGAAATCCATTACATCCTAAATGGTGAATATATGAATGTTGGTTCGGACCAAGGATGAGGTTGGGTTGCTCCTACATGTTGAATAAGGGCGAGAAGCTCAAACAGCACTTTGCTATCCCCCGCTGTTGCTGTTGTTTATCTACAAGCACAGAAGAACTATTGACCGCAGCCGTCCGTAGTGCGCATGTGCATGTGCAATTTCACACCTCTGCAGCAGCTTTCCAGAAACCTCCATTCTGTGACCTGGATTCAAAAGCTTAGATTTCAGAAACTAGTATGATTGTCATGAACACAAACTGCTGAACTGTAGCAGAAATTATATGGTTTACCTCAAAATCTGTGCTGTGTAAACTGGACCTTAAACTAAATGTTTCTGGATCTTGATTTAACAAAAAAAAAACATTTCTACTTTCCTCATATTAAGCCCTTTTTCTTTGACTTGCTACTGCAACAAGCTTTTGCAACAAGATTTTGTCATTTAGGCGTGGGTCATTGTTTGGTTCACGTTTGTCACGGCTTCATTCAAACGTGCCCACACAGAAGCTGTTGGACACACACAAAGTGCACTATTCATACTAGAGTAGGCTCTACATCAAGTAGTGATGTAGTGCTGCAACACTAAATGAGATCATGTCAGTGACAATTTATAGGTTGCTGCCCAGGTGGTGTGATGAATGAGTCCTAAAGGCTTCTCATTCAAGTAAACACAATAAAGAACATTTAGCTTGATTGTGTTGGTTCCTTTGGTTCAGTGGATATTAAAGGATATGCTAAGGTCGTGCACTTATTATTGACAAGGAAACCCACAGGGTAAGACTCACTCCACAGTGTTTTGTTTAATAAATAACATGAACACTGATAAATTCCCTTGTTCAAACTGTTAAGAAAACCTGAAAAAACTGTATTGTATGTTTAGATGCTCAAAACTTTAAAATCTATTTTGAAAAGGATTTTCATAATGTAACTTTAAATTTCTTTGTCTTGTGGTTTTCACTGGCAAAAGCAAAGCATAAACTGTATGTTTTGCAAGTCTCTAAATGTCTGTTTCCTGTTTTCGTGAACCTTAGGTGATTGGATTTTTCAGTCAGCGTCTGGAGCAGGCTGGAAGTGACCTCTCTGTTGAAAGGGTTCAAGAGGTCATCATGAAGGGAGCCCAGGCTCTGCCAAAGGACAGGCTAAAGGTAATTTGCACACACAGTAGGACTCCAGATAATATGGGATGCTGCAGAGATGAGTAATCGTGAAAGCAAAGGCTTTCCAATGAATCAGTAGATGTGTATAAAGGAAATGTCAAAGACTTTGAAGTTCAAGATGTTGGATGTTTGCAGGGTAAAGCCACTGTCTCACTGGGCTGTGACTGTTGGAGATAAGTTGGTGACTCAAAGCTTGTGAGGAAATAGACTCAAAGTGTTTGCAAACAGCAAACCATTTGGGCATGTTTGCATGGCCAATTAAAAAAAACTGTTTTTGTTTGCACATCTTGCAAAACTATTGAGGCCATGCACATTATTTTGTTGTCCATCCTCTCTAAACATTGTACCCACCTCAGCCAGCTTTGTAACGTGCAGGTTTGCACCCCTTTTTGGACTTGAACAGACTGGTTAGACTGACTGTTGTATTAGACATTTTCTGTCATTAGGTGACGAACTACAACTTCAGTGCTCCAGATTTTACGAAAACTAAATAAAGACATTCAAGATGGGTTTAAGACACCCACAGCAACTTTGAAACTGTTTTGAATTGCTTTCAAATATCATTTGCCAACTAGTCTTCAACAGTTGAAGCCTTGTGAGAAACTGGCTTAAGTTGGGAAAAAAAAGATTCAGTTTGCCTGGACCGAAAGGTACTGATTGGAAATATGGATCAGGTCAAGGAACAGATCAAAAGAGCTCCTGTGACTGAAAACAAAAGGCCATGAGCCTGATTTTCATTAACATTAATGCTTATCTTCATTCCATCTCTGCTGGCCTGCAACACGCCAACATGTAATGACATTTCAAGGAGATGCGATGGGGGAGCTTGGGGCCACTTTGTCATGGACACATAGGATTCAGGGGGAAAGGGGGTGGGTGGGGACATAAATCTGCCACTTCGCCTCGTTATGCTTTACTCCTGGCGGGTTCGCTAACCCCTCCCCTCCCAAAGCTCCTCCATTAATCAGTGAGGGAATATGTAACCAGGGGTGTCCACACACCACTCCCCAACCAGCACAGAGGCTTTTAATTGCATGTTTCATCATGTTTCATGTTCTGTACTTGGCGGCTGGCTGCAAGGCATTTGTCTTGCTAGCTGATGTGGAAGAGGGATTGTGCGTTGCCATAAGTCTGTGTGCGTTCGCTGTCAGCACCTCCAAGCACTAATGTTGCAATCGACCGCAAAGATGTGGAACTGCACATGGAGCCATGTATACCGCTGCCATGTCCTTCACCTGCACCTGTAACACACCCATACAGTCAACTTGAATGCACACGAATGTGATATATGTGAGTTTCTAATCGACCGTTTAGATTTTTGCCTTTTTTCCCCCCACAATAACAGTGTGTAAGTCTGCAAGTGTGCACGCAGCAAGTTAGTGCACTAGTGTCACTGAGTTTTACATTGACTCTCCAACCATCTGAAAGCTTTCCCGTTCCACTGGGTGATGTGGAGCTAAAAGAAATATCTGGGCAATGTCTCCTCTGGGAGACGTTCGTGCCGTCTGATGGTACCATCACTCAGACAAACAGCTGTCTTCGTCCATTCTTGTCCCTTCATCTTATGAGCTCATCCTGCTATTCAGCCCCTGATGTAAAAATCCATACGCTAAATTAACACTATGTGGGATCACCAATGAGTCGATAATTACTCTGAAAAAGCTGTATTTGTGTTTCAATCAGTCGTGCCTTAAAACAAAAGAAAGTTGTATAAATCTTGGGTCCTTGTTTTAATAAGAAAAAAAGTGGAGATTAAGAATGTTGTTGAGCTTGATTTGTTATTCGGTAGTAAAATTGCTCCATTCTGTTCTTCTTTCTTTTCCTAATAAAACATTGCTGTTATGATTTTATTAGGTAATGGAAAAACAATCAAGTGTAAATGAAGGTAGTTATGTGTTTAGAATGAAGATCGTATGTTTTCATTAAAGGGAGGGTGTTATGCAAAATTGATTTATTTTTTTTAGCTATACATCATTATAATTTCATTCCCTCATTAAAAACATATGCAGAGTGTTGCCTTGACTCATTTATGCATGTTTGAGAAATCCTTGAATCTCCTGTAGTAGCCATGTGGAGCTGCATAAAGCTTGCTGGTACAAAGCACCGCCTAAGCCCCTGCCACACAGAGCACCTCTTCCCCGGTAATGAATTGGGAGTGTCAGAAATGGTAGGAGGTTCTTAAAGAAACAGAGACTAATTTCAAAGTGTTTAGATAAATTCAAAATTTTTTTTTATATATACAGCATTTTCATAACAACTGAAGTTAAGTTATTTAATAGTGGTTTAGAACTGAACTATGTGCCTGGAAAATAAATAATCCCCCCCCCCCCTCATTAATTTGTACTAATATCTTAAGCTTAACATGTGCACTTACTTCAATTTGTTAACCAACCACATCTGGGGCAATAATATATATAGTTTAAAATAATTTAATCAGAAAAAACTTCTTACAGTTACATAGATTATTGAGCTTTGATATGAAAAGAGTTAAAAAGCAAAAGTGGTAAAATGAATGTTGCTTTTTTATGTCATAAACCATGCTTGTCTATTGAAAGTTAAAAGGTAAGCAGGAAGGTAGTTATTTCGCTTGGATTGATTAAAACTCAGTCTGGACAGAGATGTTTCTGAAAACCCCAAAACATATTGACATTCAAATAATGTATTTTTATTCTTAGCCAGTGCACAGCCTCATTTTTCTCCCTGCAAGCCATTTAATGTGAGCAGCTGACAGCTGTTAAATAACTCATTTTGTTTAGACTCGACTGACAAGAGTTCCATGTTGTTTCAAGTGACAGGAACATAATAGACACGAGACTACAGAGGAACAGTTCCCTGGAAAGTATTAAAAACATTTGGACAATGTTGCAGACATGCAAATTTTGGGAACAGGCTAAAAGAAGGTGTAAATATCCTGGAGATCACCCTTGTTGCCTCACCACTCATCTGACTGCCCCTCAGTGTTGTTTTAGAGTGTGTGAGGTTGAGTTGTGTGTGTGTTGTTTAGCCTGTTCAGTAGAAATTAGCTTTTGTTATTTTGTTAAGCAGTGACAGTGTATAGACTCTTCTGCACTTTGTGAGAGGATGGGGGTGGGGTGCATAATAAGCTGTTAGTTTCTTCATAAGTCTGATAGCTTCTTTCCCACACATCGACAAGTCTGTTATTTTTTACCAGAAAGCCTGAGAAAGTTGTATTTAAGAAGGTGTCCTTGTGTTTTTAAGTGAATTCTTTCTCAACTGATATGACTCATCTCAGATCGAAAGTCTGTGAAATTTTATTCATTTTATGTTTTATTGGCTAGAAGCTGACTCCTTCTTGTTACATTTAACCACTCAAACAAACAAAAAAAACAACCTTCTCCAGAAGCTGAACCTTTCTGATATGCCTTTTTTTTTGATAATACAGCAGCATTTCACGTTTTTCCAACATTTCTTTTGCCAAAAGTGCTGCATTTTAAACCAAATGATTTAGACTCGACATTTTATCAGAAACTAGTACGTCGATGGAAGTATTTTGAAATATTACCTTGCAGTATTTGCGCATTCCAAGTTCATATTCGCTCTGCATTCTTGTCTGTCTGGCTGAGCCCTGACAGCGCAGCAGTAAGCAGAGGAGGAGAAGGGAACACACAGTCCTGAGTGGAGATATGAGGCCAGCCAGCCAGTCTGTGTTCAGGGGCGAGGGCCTGACCCGCCAGGACCTATGCTAACTGATATGATCCCAGGCCAAGTGGGCCCAGACAGAACAGACTGAGAACAAAACAGAGGAGGGGAGGGAGACCAACACAGAGTACAGAGAGGAAATCATTGTGGAGACAGAATAAGGAATGGAGATAATATTAATCATGGGATGTGGCACACTGGAGATGCTGTATTTATTTTTCTTCCCTCCTTCAGAAAAGCACTCAAGTCTGGAAGGGATGTTGTTTTGCTCTTCGGCTTGTAGTGATATCTAAGATTTCCTGTAGCACAAAATCCCCCAGGGGTTCTGTCCATTACAGAAGAAAGAGGGTGGCCAGTGTGATTCAGGGATCATTTTTCTGTTTTCTCATTATGTGTTCTGTGTCTTGAAGAAGCAGTCACATGTGCATGGAGTCTTAATATTCCTTTTTTAATTCAAGTAGAAACCTGGTTTGGGTTACGTAACTGGCAAATCTTCTGTTGTTAACACTTTGAAAAATGGGGTATTTATGATGCCCATGAAAATATTTTTAGCCCCTTGGATGTTTTGCCCTTTTCTTGCTGTTACAGATCATTACAAGCTTCATCAGGTGTAATGGGATCTTCAGCATGTCAGTTGGTAAACTATAGTCTAGATTTAATACCAGTTGGCTTTCACTGTGCTGCTTTCCCACAAAGCTTAGGCTGATCTAAGATTTGACCTGCTAAAGCTTGTAACTCCTTCAGAGTGGTCACAAGTGTCTTGGTGGTCTCTTACACTATACTCCCTTTTGCAGTTACTCTGTTTGTGAGGACAGCCTCTAGTCTGGAAGATGTACATGTCCCATAGATCTGTGTATTGGCAAGAATTTGTTAATATGATACATATCACGACACAGGGGTCACAATATGATATATAGTGATATATTGCAGTACTGGAAGCTAGGCGAAGTTTTGACATTTTTTTTCTCCAAAAGAATCTAGTTGAAATATAGAAAAAAACCATGCATGTCAAGTTGTATGGATTGTCCATAGTTTACATGGATTCTCGCTCATGTTGCAGAGCAATCTCACGGATTTTTACCGATTTTGTCAAAAACTCAGTTTCAAATTTATTTTACAAATTTATTTTCCTTTAGGACATTAAAAAAATAATAAATAACATCAAATAACCAGGGCGGCACGGTGGCTCAGTTGGTAGATCTGATGCTTCTCAGCAAGAAGGTCACTGGTTCAAATCCCGGTCCGGGGACCTTTCTGGGTAGAGTTTGCATGTTCTCTCCGTGCATGTGTGGGTTTTCTCCGGGTACTCCGGCTTCCTCCAACAGACCAAAAGCATGACTGTTAGGTTAATTGATAACAAGGTGTGAGTGAGAGAGTGAATGGTTGTTTGTCTCGTTTGTCTCTATGTGTGGCCCTGTGACGGACTTGTGACCTGTCCAGGGTTTACCCCGCCCCTCGCAGTGTGACTGCTGGATGTGGGCACCAGTGACCCACGRYACCCTGAAAAGGAAGAAGCGTGTACAGAAAATGGATGGATGGATGGATGGATGGATGGATGGATGGATGGATGGATGGATGGATGGATGGATCAAATAACCATCTTCCAACCGGCCGAAGGGGTTGGCATGTATGAAAATATTCAGTCTAAAGAGCACGGCATGCCTTACAAGCATAAAATCTGATTATGTTCAGTTTATTTTTATGCAATTAGAAGAATACTGAACAATGAGAACTACTTTTGTATTTCACAATTCTTCTAATAACATCCACCCATTAGGACTTGATTAAAAATTGATACAGTGCTTTTGAGAATCAATATAGTATCAGGAAATGAAATATACCTCAACATTTCGGTATATCAATATTTTCTTACACCCCTAATGTCCCACATTCCTTCCTTTTTCTTGGTGATGGATTTGACAGAACTTCTGTGTATTGGACATACTTCTGTATCCATCCTCAGTCTTGTACTTTTCAATAATCTTTTCTCTGAGTTGATTTGGGACAGTCACTTGTAAAGGGGATGCATGTTTATGTAATTACTTATTTTACATTGGAAAAAAATAGAAAATTGATTTCACTTTGTTATGAAAGAAGGATTTTTTTGTCAAAAAAGCTGATTCATATTGACCATGACTGATCATGACAGATGGTAATAAAATGGTAAGAGTTGAACCAGACCAGAGATGGTTCGATGTCTTCGCTCCCAGTCAGGAAAAAAATGTTTGGCTCAGATCTAACAAAACCACAACCTCCTACTGAGGATTAAACAAACAAATGTTTTGTATTGAACTGTGGTCACGCTAGTTTGATGATCTCTACGACTTGACTTCAGGCGTGATGTTTCTCACTCCAGTGTTTGCAGCTGAAACTAATACTGCTGTAGCTTTCAAAACCCAGTTGGCCAAATCACCATCAAGAACCAACAACTGGGTCTCTGTTGTGTGTGTTCCCATCTCAAATCTGTGGCGTGAAACACTGATTTCATAAACCAAATTCAGTTGGCATCTATGCCTGTGAAAGAGGACGTAAATCCAATAAAAAGGGGGTGTTGTATGATTGGTGATCCTAAATGAAAATGTCAAAACAGCTGCTGTTTTGTTCTTTGGTAAAACCAAACAACGCTGGTTGATCCTAAATGGTGATTAGGAATTGGTCCTCATTTTCTTTACCTGGTTGTAAAAAGTATTGCATGTACTGAAGAAGAAAATATGTTGAAAAGAAATGGCCAATTATTGAATTATTACTGCTTTCATTGTAATAGCTTTAAAAAGAGTTTTAGTTTGCAAGATGTGTTCATATACAGTATATATTAGTTTCTGGTGCAGTGTCGCTGCATGTCTGCATATTTATCAGAGTAAATTTAATCTCTCAATGCTTCATGAAAGAAAGACGTTAATACCACACATGTTGACAGAATGTTGACATGGCTTTGTTTGCTGATTGATGCTTTAATTATCTTAAATTATCAAATTAGCATAACCGGTTTAGATTCATTTATCATGATATGTATAACTGGACATAAATACCCTCACCAGCCTCCTGGTATGCTATAAGGCTTGCAAATCATTCAGCCTGCTAAATACATAGGATTTCCTAATAAAAACAAACATTAAAAACATTTTTTTCCCTCTAAGCTAACAAGTAAAGTCAGCCATGTTGAGTAACTGTCACCATCACTGTCATATGAACATTTGATGAGCTGGAAGGCTACGAGACGAGTCACCTACACACAAATACCAGACAGATAATACAGCTCCTACATTGTGTCTAGCCATCACAATGGCAGTGGTGTGTGTGCTTGACTCTCAGTAGCCTGGCATATGGCCTGTGACCCTGTAGCCTCTGCGTCTGTGTCATTATGATACCGATAGTGTGGCTGTGAATAGAGCCAGTCAGGACTCAATAGAGCAGACTGGGACCATCGCATAAAGGCCATGGCGTCTGTCTTTCACCGCAGACTGATTACGGGACTGCGTGTCTGCACATACATGTATGTGCAGACAGGAGGATCTAATGAGATGCTGTTATATTATTGATGCTTTACCTCTGCTGCCTACCTGCTGTTAGGTGGGCTGGCAGACGCTGGGTTTGATCTGATTGGTGGGCTTTTGTGTGTGCGTGTGTGTGTTTTTTTTTTTTTCAGCAAGGTTTGAAAAAGTCTTCATTGTTTTTAAAAAATGATACGGTATCAAGTAGTCAAATCAATCAGTAGATAATCTGAAATTCTTTTATTGTAGTCACACAAAGCTTGATATTAATTTTGCCCATAACTTATGCAGAGGTTGTTGACTTTAGATTTCCTGTAATATTCCACCAGTTTCTAAGTTCAAGTGTTACTGCATCGTAGGTTGTGTGTCTGTACATCTATAGGCACCTGATCAGTGGTGCAAGTAGAGCAACAGCATCAACATTGTTAAGGAGTATGGGGTATAAACCTGTGGTTTTACTCCCTTATGCTTTGACTTAAAAATGTCTGCATTCAGACAAACACGTGTATTGTTCATCAGTTCTAATTTTAGTTTCATCCCCTCAGATGGTTCAATCCAGCTCAGCCCATGTGCTACTAGTCCACCAGTCAGACAGCACTCATCTGCAGAGAAACGTGATGAAAGCTTGAAGTTGTTTTTTTACAGAGTGTTAAAACCGTGCTGCATCTCTGGCTGTGAACCAGACAGAATGGAAAAAAAAGAAAAAAGTGTGATATCACACTTTTCAGGAGTGCAAGACGACCACGAGTTCATAAAAATTGTAACGCAGGTTGTTGTTTTTTTTTTTTGTTTGTTTTTTTTTGCTGCTCTCGCAATACAGCAGCCTGAAGCATACGCAGGTGTGTGAGCCCTCGTGTAAACATGTTTGTGTTGTAAATATATTAAGGTTAACTGAGATAATTTGGGCCCAAAAGTGAAATTATGTGGATGTCGAAATCTTGTTCTAGATGTCAACTAGTTGTCTGTATTTAGCAGCAGAGATTGGTTAAATTTGTGGAGGGAGTGCTATTGTAGAGCTTGAGTTTGGGTTTTCTGATTTCAAGCACTTCACACTCCCAGCTAAGTTAAACAGTCTTGATAGCATTTTTATCTCGAAGTAAGGATGAGTACTTCAGTTTGTGTACTCGCCGATACAGAGTACTCCAAGACCCCCCCCCCCCCCCCATGTCCTGGATGAGTGAGAATCCACAGAAACATATAGTTCTATTTGATAGTGCATATATACTATTTGCATGGACAAAATTAACTACGTAATTCAGTAATAGAGAATTGTCAATGTTCCATTTAGAGTTGATGGTGTTAAGATTTTCAGTCAGTGAGGTGAAGTTTTTGGGTGTCGTCGTTGATTGAAAGCTGACATGGAGACCTCACATAACTCATTTAAGACTAAAAATAGCTAAATCTATTGCAGTACTGTACAAAGTAAGGGAGGAATACAGTGATAAAGCTCTGTATGTGTTGTATAAAGCAATAATTGTTCCACACTTAATCTATTGTAATGTTTGGCGGAAGCATGTAAAACCATTACAAATCTTATTTTTGTGTTACAGATAAGAGCTGTAAGAATTATCACTAGAAAACATTATAGTCACCCATCAAATACATTATTTTATCAATTAAAGTTATTGAAGTTCTATGGTTTGGTTGATTGTAGTTATGTATAGGGCTCATAAAAACACAGTACCTTTCAACATTCAATTAAATTTTGTTAAAAGAGAGAGTTGTTATAATTTCAAAAGATAGAGTTGTTTGTGAAACCAAACTTTTGAACTACTGTGAAGGAACGGTGTACTTCAATCCAAGGAATAAGATTATGGAACAATCTAGAGAGTGATGTTAAAAATGCCAGATCAATGTTTATGTTTAAGAGAATAATCAAAGTCGGTTTGTTGAAAAAAAAATGTAATAGTATAATTTGTATCTGTATGAATTGTTGCTCAAGAAGGAATTAATGTTTTTTGTTACTTGTTTTGTTTTTGTTGTCTGAAGGTTATTATTGTTTGAATTTATTTTTGGAATAAAGGGGCATGTATTATAAGATTTTTTTCTTCTTTCTGCTGCCTGTCATTTTATTTGTGATTAAATTTCTTATTGTGTATAATAAACTTTATAAATAAAAAATAAATAGTAACGTTGGACCGTGTCGATTCCAAAGTTACTGGATCGATACTTTAGTTGATTTCACTTCCACCACGTTGCTTTGTTCCATAAATGCATGCTGCATGGAAGCAGCAGGTCAAAATGTTAACATTGAACTAAACAAGCAGTTCAGATAATAATTTAACCAGCTCTGATTGTACAGCAACTATACAATCTACATGCTAACAAAGCATCCATGGAATGAGACCAGTTTATTTCTTTAAACAGCAAGCTGAACAAGACGTCATGTCATCATCTGCGCACACGGGTCGCATCGACGGCATGAAGCATTCACACTGGAGTCTAATGGAGGTCACATTTATTATGTGTTTGTCCACACAAAAAATAGGTGTAATTTTGGGGCATCAGGGTAAATTGTTGGTATTGGGAAACCACTAACTATTACATTACTGTGTATAATATTCATCCTTTTTCTTTTCCATGTTCAAAGCCACAGGGAACAGGGTGCCTGTCTCCATCGGTCATTGGGTGTTGTGTACCTTGGACAGTTATATGAATATTTTTGATTTTTGGACTTGGTGATCAAAACATATAACTCAGAGAAAACCCACACATGCACAGAGAGAACATTAAAACTCTACATAAAGAGACTGCAACTGGTAGTCAAATACAGAACCTTCTTTTTGTGAAGTAACATTTCAATCACCACTATGCAGCTCTGTGCATAAGTTGGCCAATAAATATACAGGGGTTAGACAATGAAACTGAAACACCTGTCATTTTAGTGTGGGAGCTTTCATGGCTATATTGGACCAGCCTGGTGGTCAGTCTTCATTAACTGCACATTGCACCAGTAAGAGCAGAGTGTGAAGGTTCAATTAGCAGGGTAAGAGCACAGTTTTGCTCAAAATATTGCAATGCACACAACAATATGGGTATAACTTACCATAGTTCAAAAGAGGACAAACTATTGGTGCACGTCTTGCTGGATCTGTGACCAAGACAGCAAGTCAGAGCCACGATATCCAGGGTAATGTCGGCATACTACCAAGAAGGACCAACCACATCCAACAGGATTAACTGTGGACGCAAGAGGAAGCTGTCTGAAAGGGATGTTCAGGTCTAAAACCAGGTGTTTCAGTTTCATGTCTAACCCCTGTAGGTGCTGATTAGATTTGTGACAGTAGCTCACTGCACCCATTAACTACTATTGCTGTTTGGCTTATCAAAATTAAAAATATATATAACGTGTTTAGTTCAAATCAAAATGCCAAACTGCGTGGCCACTCACCTGGTTAGTATTCTTGCTTTGCAGCAGGTTCCTGGTTTCACATTTTCTTCTTATCTGTTTCTCTTTTTATTCAGTTTCTTGTCAGAAAAAACTATCATCCTTTGTGCTGGTAGGCAGGATGTTAAAAATGGAACAAACCAACGCATGTTGTGAAACTAATTAAAGCAGCAGCTACAGACGAGTTGTACCTTTTTGACATGTTTTTCTTCTTCTTCACACATTTTCCAACAGTTTTAATCAGTCGTGCTGATGATTCAGTCGGGAATGTTTCATGTCAGTCCAGGCTGTAAAAAGTACCTCAGATGTGAGTCACTGTCTGTGGAGGGGAAAGAAATTGGATTTTAGTTTTTATTTCACTGGAAGCAGGAGCGCTCCAGAATGATTTCTTCCCAAGTATTCAGCGCTGGAGAGGTTTCAGTCATCTGTCATCAGATTTGTGAATTTGTCTTTTTGAACTGTCGCGTTTCATCATCTGTAAACAGCAAAGTGACTCTCTCCTTTTGGATATAAGTTAACACGGACAACTGATGGCATTTTAGTTCAGCATTAAGCAAATAATCATGTGCTGACACAGTTTAACCATTTTCTTTTGGGTTTTTTTTTTTGTGTGTTTAGAAGTTTCCTGAGCTCAAGTTTAAATATGTGGAGGAAGACCAACCAGAGGACTTCTTCATCCCGTACGTCTGGTCGCTGGTCTTCAACTCAGGAGTTGGCCTGTACTGGAACCCTCACGGCATCGAGCTGTTCAGCATGGACTCTGGCTGAAAAACAACAAACTTTATTCTCCTTCAGAACAGAACTAAAGGACTGATGATGATGATGATGATGTGTGTTACTGTTTGTAGTCGGTGCACGCTGCTTTCAAAGTGCCTCGACCTTGTACATGACGGTGTTCCTCTTTATGCAGCACAGCCTTGTATTGTAATAATAATAATAATAATAATAATAATGATGATAAGAATTCCTCTGCTTCTTCACTGTGAAGCTTCATCTGTGCAGGTGAACACAGTAGCTTCCACTTATTTACACTGCAACAAATGCGCAATTAACAAAATATATCCATTCATATCATGGCAAGAAACTCAGGTCAGTGGTGATGGATGAGCCCGTGTTTTTGTCTTCATTTTATTTCCAAACAGGTCATTTGAAGGAACATTCAGCAAAATGTTACACTTTTTTCTGTAAAGATCCATGTACCCACAGACTTATCCTTAAACATACGTATGTATTGTATTATACTGACTTTAAAATATTATTATTGTAACTTTAGGTTTTATTTAAACCCCAACTGATTTTTTTAATGCCGCTGGTTTATTGTAAAGGGGTTGACGAATTTTTCTGGTAGAAAGAAAACACTTTATTTTTTTTAGTTCAAACATGCAGTCTCAGTGTTGCTGTTTAACATCCCACATTCAAGTGCAGTTTAATTAAAACTTAATTTCAGTCCCTGGGTAATATTAGCTCTGATTCGTGTGATTTCATGGTTGCTTCCAGACCATTAATTTGACTTTTGTCAGTCTTTCATTAGCATCTTTTCCAGATGGTAACCCAAAGACAGACACTAACTCTCTTGTTCCTTTTTTTTGATGCAAAATGACAACTGCCTCTTCAGTTTGTTGCTGTGTTTGCATGTTTAACTAAAGACTTAAGTTATTTATTTTCACGTATGTTGTTTTTATAAATCTATATATTCAACAACCTTAAATATAAATGGCAGTAGTAGCGAACTGAGTGCTGCTTGAAAATAAGAAAAACAGTGCAAGTGTAATTGTTTCCAGGTGGGGAAAGTAGCTTTTTAATGTATAACATGATGACAACTGTCATTTTGTGGAACAGTTTCCTTCAAAAACAGGAGTTTAAATAAAAATATCAAAACAAAGCAACGCGATGTCACATGCTTAAGAAAAATGAAATCATCTTGGGAACAATGCTTTGAGAAATTTCATACTTCGTGATATTATCAGTCCCAAATGAAAACTAAAATGTAATAGAATAAACTGATGCTGTAGGGTTTCTTGTAGTTATAACTTGGTGTTCTGCTCTAACTAAAGTACGTATTTTTCTAAATCAAAACCTTATTTTTATAGTGCTTGGTAAATTTAGCCTTTATAGAAGAAATAATCAGATTATTCAGGTGCAGGTTTTTAATTTTAAACTAACCAGGAATTGGATCAATATACTTCACAAATACGTTTTCATCATTTGTTTTAAAGCAAATTTTTATATAATGTGTTTTAAAACCTTCATGTTTGATTGATCAGATAAACATAGGTTTGGAGGGTGTTGACTTTTAGCCAAATTGTAACTATTTTCAAATTCACATCATATTCTTGAAGTGAGGCCAGATGTGACTCTTCTGAGTATTTAGTATACCTGACTAACCAAGGTGATGGCTTATATTCACTATTCTGACAACACATCATAACGACAATATCTTTCTCTTCTCCTTTTCTGCATTTCTCAGCTGTTCTGTTAAAATGCTGATCTAACACAAGCTGCATATGTTCTGAACAGGTAACTGGGTTTGAAGCCTTAAAAAAAGACACTGAAAATCATTAGGAAATAATAATAAAAAATGGGGTTAGAAAAGGTGTTAAAAAAAGAAAAAAAAACATTTATTTTTATAATCCAGTGATTGCTTGTGACTTTTTATTTGTTTTCATTACCATCATTGAAAAAATCAGTAACACTTCAAAATAATTACACCTTTTTTAGCCTTATAATCATTAATTAATGGTTCATGATTCAAACTTAAGCTATGAATTTACACATCTAGTAATGATTTACCCAAAAAAAATACTTTCAAAACCAACATTGTTTATTCATATTTAATAACTGTAAAGGCTGAAAATGTTCATATACTGTAAATACTTTCACACCATATGTTAGTCGTGTATTGATGGTTAGAGAACATTTAATCCTCCAATGCATTAAGGCAGGTGTTGGTAGTTAATTAAGTCTTTTTGTGAACCCTTCTAAAATGAAAATTATTTGTGCTTTTTTATAATGTAAACAAAACTCTGAAGAGCCATAAATTCATTTTCACCTGTAGAAATCAGATTGAAATCAATGTCAATTCAGACATTTATATTTTATTTTGATGATGATGACATATGTACACAGTATATAGAATATTAAATTCATGATTTAAGCATGAATAAGCAATGAGTATGTTGGTTTTGGAAGTAATTAGCCTTTATTAGCTTATTAAGTATGAATCGTCCTTGATTAGTGATGTTTTCAAGGTTAACTAACCATTCATTAGTGATTGAATTAAGCTTTAAAAAAGGTGAAGTTATAAAGCACTACCAAAAAGCTTTTAAACCTGTTACTTTGCTACAATTTTCATACATGGGAGTCGACACACAATGCTGCCTGTTTTTATTTTCACAGCCCAGTTTGCTCCTTCTGCACAGTAAGCAAATGAAACATCCAAACCCAGTGATCACGTTTAGAAACTGTGTTGCTCAGTGTTGAAACAGAAACTGAGGAGGAAACGGACTTTGGATGGGAAAAGTTTACAACACAAAGGCTCCCTTTGTGCTGTGATACTCCCTCTTCTTTGAAGAAATGCATGCCTTTTGGTTTCATTGTAACAATACTCATGTTTGAAATTGTCTTTCTCTCAAAGTAATAACAGTGCTTGGTGTAAAGAATGGTTTGTGTTCAGCTTGTGGTTGACAGTAAGGTTACAGTGACCTTGGCTGCTGAAGGACACTGAAGGGACCAGCCTCACCTGTTCCACTAACAGAACCAGATGGTCTGACGGAGGTTTTCACAAAGTGACATGGCTCTCCTTGTTCCTGTACAGAGCACAGGTCATCTTACACGCACTCTTCCATTTCAGGCGGCGTCAGAGAAAGATGGATGATGCACGGGATTCTGGGATCGGTAGTTTATTTTCCTGCGTGCTTGAGACTCCTCCTGAGGGCCCGAGTGGCATTGTGTCGACTAACCGGTTGCCGCCGGAGGTCAAACTCAGATTTCCACAGAGAGACTGAAAGAAGTAGGGCGCACAAAACTGGTTTGCTGAAGTACCGAGACTGTGATCCAGAGCTCATTAATATGACTGATTGCCACGGTAATGCTGGGAGGCCGTTGAGGTTCAGCAGTTTTAGGTTAAGGTTGGAGCCGGAGACGAGTCTCATCACAGACTGAGACTCAACCACGCTGGTGCAAAACAACCCACTATTCTGCAAATCCTGACCGGAATGAAAACAACAGGCTGGACCAATAACTGGTTAAAACGAATGCACAGAAAAAGTATACAGATGAGACAGATCAACTGATGTGAAGCTGATGTCTACAATGTAAGAATCTACTTATCTTTGTGACTATAAACAGTCAGAGGGAGGGACTGTCTGCTCAGGTCACCTCAGGACAGGAAGTGTTTYTGTGTGTGTGTACTGTGCACTGTAACTATGATTGGTCAAAAGAGTCAATAATAGTATTCACTTAAAGACATGCATATACGGAAATACTCGCAGCAGGTACCGGCCTTCATGAAAACATGGTCCAGTTCTGAGTTTTATGATAAAATAATGATCTGTCATCTATAAGCCATGATTTGGTGGTTTTATAGGTTAGGTACGCTTCACATTTTCACAGAATTGGGTTGTATGAACAAAATTTGGGAGCATGAAAGCATTCCAGAATGAGAATATCCATCCATCCATCATCCATTATCTATACCCGCTTCTTCCTTTTCAGTGTTGCGTGGGTCACTGGTGCCCATATCCAGCAGTCACAGTGCGAGGGGCGGGGTACACCCTGGACAGGTCGCAAGTCCATCACAGGGCCAGAATGAGAATATGGATAATTTAATATTTATATTAATTCAGTCCTCTTTTATTTCAGTATAAAATCAGCCTATAAAGACTGTAGGATCCCCTAGAGAGCAATTTTAGCACAACACTCGATGTTGGATAAAAGTGCCACCAAACAACTTGTTTCACATTTATTTGTTAAAGTCCCTGAAACACTTACCCACATCAGGAATAAAAAAGTCGGCACAGAACGGTTTCTGTTGGAGAACAGATGCTGAATTCTGAGCCTGTTTAGGTTAAAGTTATCTGAATTTCAAGAAATCAGAATTACCAATATATCCATATAAATGTTGTTCATGAAGCTTATCTTACATGAATAAGACATCTGGTCCTGGTTGCTCCTTCACTAATGAAAAAGTTTTTTTTTATGGATTGGTTCATTGTTGTGTCGACAATAAAAAAAAACATTTAATGAGAGAAAAAACTTGGGTTGTGCAGCTTTTATGCAGTCCTACACAAATAGCAAAGTTGCATTTGCCAAGGTTAAAACAAAAGCATTCCTAGTAAATAAAATAAAATAAATTAAACAACCTGACGCTTGGCATGGCAATGAATTAAGACTGAAAGTCTATGGTTTGTTTGGTGCAAATATTTGTGCACAAATATGCTAAAATTTAGAAAAACCTTCAGAAAATTTGAAGGACTGTTGATCAAGAACAATAAACGCTCAGAACGTTTGAGTCGTTGCAAAATATAAAGAAATTACAGATGCTTTAAAACTTTTGCAGTGCTGTAGCTAGTAACAATATATGTAGAAAACACATTTTACTGCACTTTAAAAAAAAAAAAAAAAACAAATCCACACTTATCCTTGGCATGCTCACACATAAAAGAATTGACCTGTGCAGATCTATACTAAGAGTTTCAAATTAAAAACATTTAAAATAATGGGTCTCTGAAGCCAGCTGCTCTGATAAGATGCTGAATCTCTGAGCGTACCAGACTGAAGGAATGCAAAGACTGACAGTCCTGTTTGTGAAACTTCCTAAAAACTTTAATAAAACATACAAAACAATTAAATAAAAATTCCCCACACCGAAGTGTTCGTGAAGACTTGTTTTCTCTACATAATAAAATATCTCTTAAAAAAAGAATCAATTCAGTCAATTCAATGATTGAAATTTAAGCATGCACACATTATTTTATACTCTATTACAGTGATTCCCAACCCTGGTCCTGAAGGACCCCTATCCAGCATGTTTTACTTGTTTCCCCGCTATTCAGCAGGTCTTCCGA
>NW_013952459.1:307939-312021 GCF_001266775.1 Austrofundulus limnaeus
TATATATATATATATATTCATATATATTCATTCTGACAATATCTGAAAATTAACTATAATATTGACATTTGGTAGAGCCAAATTAGGATCAGAAATTTTACATTTATTCATGTTTTGTCTCCACCAGCTTCAACAGTATATCTTCAGCATGCATTATCGGGATTTGTATCTACTGTACAGATGAATCTAAGCTGAAACTGTCATTGAGGAGATGATTTCTGTGTCCTACATGTGAGATGTGACGTCACTAACCGATGCTTCATAAAGCTTTTCTGTTGCTCTGACACACATAAGAGTTCACTCTGTCAGGATGTGACATGACCTCTTAGACTTAATTTTCAGCTCTCGGTGGTGTCTCATAATCACGATGTCAGCTTTGCTCATTTTCACTTCCTTGGGAAATTTTCTAATAAAGGCTAGATGAGATTCTGACTTGGAAATGAGGTCACTGACAGTCTTGTAAAATACAGCAAAAAATAAAAACAGCATCAAAATACTATATTTTAAAAAAATCACCACGCACACACACTAATTACATTAAAACTACATAAAGTTCCACAATTATCTACATCTTCTATCAGTTATCTGTAGTCCAGTAGCAGGGGCAACAGGTCCAGAGAAACCCAGACATCTCTCACTTCTCTCTCATATTTATATAGAAGTTTTCCTGCAAATGTTGTCAAATTGCAAGCTTCTTTTAATTGTTACTTTTACAACAAAATAAGACAAAACATAATTCAGCTTCTTCCAATTAAATCCATGATTTTTTTCTTTTTAATTATGTGCTGACATTTATAGGATGTTTTTTTTACTCTTTTCTTACAAGCGTGTGTAAATGTCTCATATCTTTTTAATTAAAATTGACTTATGTCTTATCATTCTCATCTTAGTAATAACCTGCTTCCTATGCTCTATTCATGTCTTCTAATCGTGATTCAGGCAGTAAAAACTTTTTATTTGCACATGCGTGACCCCTCGTCTGTAGGCAGCCACTGTGTCAATAAATTTTAGTAAATGCCAAGACTCTTATCTTGAATATTAATTATCTCATTTCCTGCTTAATGCTGTTTTAGCCCATTGCATGCATGCTTTTGAATTAACCCTGCAAAGTGCTGAATAGAACTGGAAAAGGATTTGGAAACAAACGGTTCAGCTGTTTTAAACATTTAAATTTAGAAACAAGTTTAGCTTGTCTTATTCAGTTTAGGTTTAGTTTAGCCTATCTAGCTTTGTATAGCTTGGTTTTTCCTTAGTTTAGATTTAGTTTAGCCCAACTTATTGTAGCTCAGTATTGCCTAGTTTTGGCTTAGTTTAGCCCAGCCTATTTTAGATTTGTATCACTTAGTTTAGATGTAGTTTACCCAAGCTTATTCTAGCTTTGTACAGCTTAGTTTCAGTTTAGGTTTCTGTGTGTTCATTCAACGTTCACAAATCTGAGCAAACGTAGGCCTGCGTGGCAAATAAATCCAGTCTTTTCTTCAAGTTTGTCCTTATATTCAAAGTCTTTCACCAAATCTTCACAAAACATACTGCCATTCAAGTCCACTCGTTTTATTTTTGTTTGATGTGAGGTTTAGTTAGAAATATATAGGCTGTGGTTCAAACATGATGATGCGCAGTATTTAATGAAAAGCAGCCGTGTGCGTTTTTGCGGTTTCGGCTGCAGACGGAGACTCTTGAGCCAGACTGAGATGGAAAACGGTCTGATAAAACCGACTGCTTCCTGGAGTCTGGTACACAAAAGGAAGGGCAGGGACATGAAGGCAGAGGGGAGGGGACAATATACGACTGCTGCAGCCAGTCACTTCCACAATCCCTCTTCTGACAGACCTTTTTTCCCCCCACAGACTGATTGTTTCCAGACACAGCCCAGTACCCGGCCCTCCCTCCTGCCTGCCTTCCATCGTTTGGGGTGTGGGTGTATGTGTTGGGGTGGGAGGGTTGGAGGGGGCTGATGCTCGGCGCCACTGGGGGATCTGGAGGACAAAACGTGGATGAACTAACTCACAACCCCCATTCCATGAACCCCCCCCCCCACACACACACACACACACACACACACACACCCCAACCCGCACATCTCAACTAAGATCTCTACATCAGCCCCTCCATCTCAAATACCCTGCAGCGCCTCTGTCACATTAACATACTGCTGACTGCACCTCCTCCCCAGGTCTCCTGTCTGTCCAGGCAGGGAACTTTATTCTGCACTGAGGAGGAGACATATTGTAGGAAAACATGTTTTATTTAGAATACCCAGAATTCTTGCTCATACATCTCAATGAAACTGAGAAACCATTAAAGGTTTCCTCAACAATTCATTCATGCTTCCTGAAATCAAGAACAAAAGAAGCAGAAGATAGACACAAGAAATATAAAAACAAGTTGGTTTGGATTATGAGAAAACACAAGAAGGACTATTATAGTGAATTATTAGGCAAAAGTAATGGTAATATGAGGGAAACATGGCGAATAATGAATAGGGTTTTGAAAAAAATCACAAAATAAAAATCCAGTACTCCACAGTATTTTGTAAAGGATGGTAATGAAATTTACGACCAGAATGAAACTGTGGATGGATTTAACAATTATTTTGTAAATGTTGTCCCAAGTCTTGCAGCAAAAATACCAAAAGTAGATAAAATTGTGAGTCACACAGTTATGGATTGTACAAACAGTATTTTTCTTGTTGAAACTGACAAAGAAGAAATATTGAGTTTGGTAAAAAAAAAAATCTTGCTGACAAAAGATCAAAAGACTGGGTGGACATGGACATGATGCTTGTAAAAGATATAATGAATTATATTACATCTGTAATTTATCATTTTCAACAGGTACATTTCCTGACAATATGAAAACAGAGGTAATTCCTCTTTTTAAAAATGATGAGAAACATGTGTTCAAAAATTACAGACCAATATCCTTGTTACCACAGTTTTCTAAAATTTTAGAGAAATCATTTGTCACCAGATTGGATCAATTTATCGAAAAGAACAATATCTTTTTCTTTTCATTTTCCATGTCCTGGTTGACCGGGAATCTGCAGAAATATTGTATGATTGTAATGTCCAACTCTGGCCGTGAACCGTATCGATTCTAAAGGTCGATACTTCCAGCACATCGTTCCAAAAATAAAATGCTTCACCTGGGCATCCCAGTCAAAGGCAGGTTTGGATTTAAACACTGAACTAAACAAGCACGTCAGATAATTATTTAATCAGCTCTGAATGGACAACTTCAGAATCGATATGCTACGAGTGGCATGTTTAGCTTATTCTGTAAACAAACAGCGAGCTGAATGTGACATCAGGTCTTTTCTGCACATACAGGTCAGTGCCATGTGGAGTTCACACCAGAGTCTGATGGAAGTCACATTTAAAATGTGTGAAAATTCATGAAAAAAGTAGATTTTTTTCAAAAAATCAGAATTAAGCATGAAGACCTGCAGTGTTAACATAGCCACAGCTACATCGAGAACAGGTAAGATATTAACTCTTCATAATGGTTACACTTGAGCAAATACATCAGCTGTTAAACGCATCACAGAAAGATGTTAGATTTATAAATAATTGTTGATTTATTTGTCTTTAAATGTGGAAGTTCTTGAAATATGAATTTAAACTGAAATCCCACTGATAAAAAGGGGATATAGCTATTTGAGAGGAGCTGTTTGTCTAATGAAAGATTTCATCTTTACTGTGGTTTTTTTTTTAACTGATCAAATTTCCTGCTGGATGTTTTTAAATAAATAAATAAATGTATAAATAAATAAATAAATAAATAAATAAATAAATAAATAAATTTCTGTTCCCCTGTCCCACCTATAAATAAATAATTTAAAAAATGTCCAAAAGGGGGCAGCAGCGCGTTCCCATCTGCGTTTCAGACACGATATAGGGTTAATTTGTCCCTGGGTTCAGCCTGACAGGCGCATTTATTATTTAATTTCAAAGCCAGGAGGGAAGTTAGTTATTACATTTTTATGTCGCTTTTTCAACCAGCACACCTACCCCACACAAGCAGCATGACGTGTACAGTGTGGAATACACAAAAAAAAAATTTAATTCCATAATACTACTGAG
>NW_013952459.1:312086-314232 GCF_001266775.1 Austrofundulus limnaeus
GCTTCAACAGATAATAAAACACATCAAATACACACAAAGAAATACCATATCTAAAAAAGTTATATTTTATCATTTATCCTGATAAAATATTAAAATATTTGCCTGTAAAGATAAAAGTTACTGAATTTTACTAAATAATTTTCCTTTCACTAAAAAAGAACTCATGTTTTTAAACTAATATGTTTCTTTGATGTGCTTCCTAACCTACTTTTCTTGAGTTTTGCCCTTTTTTGATTTTGTGTTTGTGTGTGTGTGTGCGTGTGTGTGTGCGTGTGTGCGTGTGTGTGTGCGTGCGTGCGTGCGTGCACGCGCGCGCCGCGGGCTCTTTACTTGATCTGTTGTTTGCGCAACACACAATCACATTTCTTTTAAGCGACAGGGTGTCTAGACGCACACGTGACCGGGCGCGTCAATGCGCACTGGAGACTGGAGACGGGGAGGAAGGGCACCCAAACCATCCGCCTCATTTACAGACAGAGAGAGAGAGAGAAAGAGAGAGAGAGAAAACCCTTTACCCCCCCTCCACCTCCATTTTTCTGCCACACTCAGCCACGGAAACTTCGTGCGAGCTCACCGAAAGGAAGGCTGGATAGAAGGGAACTCGTTTGCTGAATTAAAAAACAAAAACATTACAGCTTGTTTGGCGCGTGGACGAGAGGGGTCTCTCTCGCTTCCTGCGCGTCTTTTAACTCCCCCCACAAGTCGAGGGACTCAGACGTGGATTTGCTTCCCCGGGACGAGGCTCTCTCCCTCTCTCTCTCTCTCACCCCCCGGCCAGTGAGAAAGCATCCTCAGCAGAGGGACTGGCGGATAAAGACGGAACGACAGCGATCCTCGGTCGAGCCGGGTCGGAGAAGGATTTTGTGGATTAATGCTCACGAACACGCAGCGGCTTCGAGCTCCGGTTTTCACGGGATAATTGCCGCCAGAGTTGAGGCTTAATTAGGCCCCAGTTTTTTGTGTCATGTCCACAGCAGCTCGTGCACGGCTGATGGGGAGATTTCCGACACTGGTTATTCACTGAAAACCTGCACGGAGACTGGTCTAATCTGCATGCAGCAGCCCTTTTTTCTGTTGGGAAGATTTTCTCAGCTGCCTGAGGGTGGAATGGTGATCCATCCCCTGAGGGAAAAGCTGACTGTCCCCTGACTTTTTATTTATTTATTTTTTTTTAAAGATCCTGTCTGCAGAAGAAACCCCCACCACGGAGACTGGCGCATGCTACAGATTTCCTCTGCTTCTCCAGCTCCCAGCTTTTCCACCGTCTTCTCTCCGGCTGCTTGTCGCTGCCTGGACTCGGATCCCGGAATCTTCATGATTTGCGGACACCATGCTCGTTCTTTAGCCGGGAAACCCTCTTTTCGTCCCGCATGTTTAGGACCAAACGATCGGGGCTCGTCCGGCGACTCTGGAGGAGCCGCGCGCCCGTGGAGGGCGACGGGGAGGCGGACAGAGGAGGAGGAGGAGGAGGCGGAGGGACGCGTCACGATCATGGCTCCGGGGCCGGCTGCTGCATGGGCAAAGCGACAGGCAAGGTGGCCAAGTCCGGCGCCGGCACCGAGGCTGAACTGAAGGCGCTGACCCACTCGGTGCTGAAAAAGATCAAGGAGAAACACTTAGAGGCGCTGCTGCAGGCGGTGGAGTCCAAGGGGGGAGCCCGGAGCCCCTGCTTGCTCCTGCCCAGCAAGGTGGACGCCAAAGTGGGTCAGCAGTCTTACTCCCTCCCTATGCTGCTCTACAAAGTGTTCAGGTGGCCGGACCTCAGGCATTCCTCGGAGCTCAAGAGGCTGTCTTGCTGTGAATCCTACGGGAAAACAAACCCAGACCCAGTTTGCTGCAACCCGCACCACATGAGCAGACTTTGTGAACTCGGTGAGCTGTTTTTTCCCCCTTTTCTTTCTTTTTTATTATTATTATTATTTGAACAAATCCTGGAAAAAAAATGGGTTTAATTCTGTTCAGATTGGACTTAATTTAACCTTAAATGGATTTCAGAGTTCCACTCCCTTAAGGACTAATTAGCCTAATTCAGATGACATCACCTCTCTGGCACAGTGGGCTTAAGTTTCCATAAGGTCAAACTTGACTCGAGTGTTTCTTTTCATTCTGCTGGAGGAGAGAATGTGTGTGTGTGTGTGTGTGTGTG
>NW_013952459.1:314296-316048 GCF_001266775.1 Austrofundulus limnaeus
GGGGGGGGGGGGGGGGGGGGTTCTGTCACTTCACATCAACAGCTTAATTCTGTTAAGTGCGCTTTTATATTTTCTTATTTATTCCATTAAAGAGCTGCGCATAAGTGAGTCCAAACTGTTTTTTTCTCCTCTCGGAGTTTTATAATTGGCATTTCCAAACACTCAGATCCAGGGCTGCACTGTGAAGTTTCCAGCCCCCTTTTCCCCCCTCTGTGTATGTGTGTGGGTGAGTGCGCGTGCGCGAGCTTGGCGTCCCGGGCCAAAAAGAGGCCCGTATCTCAGTTTGTCCTAGACGCTGATAGTGGCCCTTCTGGCGCCAGGCGGCCCCCCCCTGTTTATCTGCCTGCCAATGAAAAGCTATAGCCGCCCGGCCGGCCTCACTGCCTGCCTCTCCAGGCGGAGCTGACAGACACAAATCTCTCTCCTCCTCCTCCTCCTCCTCCCTGAAGAATGACAACTCTTATCTTAAAGTTTAAATCTCTCTTGTGTGTTTTTTTCTTCTTCTCATGCTTCTTTTTTCCTCCTCTCCACAGAGTCACCTCCTCCCCCATATTCCCGCTACCCCATGGATTATCTTAAACCACCAGGTGAGCTTTATTTCACAAGACCCCCCCCCCCCAAAAAAAAAAAGTTTTTGTCTGTGTCTGTTAGTAAAATATCTCACAAACCACTGGATGGAGTTCTATGAAACTTCCACAAAGTAATAACTACGTGCATATTTACAACCTATTTGTGTTTGGAGTAAACCCAGTTCAAGATGAACGCCACAGCCACCCAACCTTAGCAAACCTAAATATGTTTTCCACTCAGTCAGGTCTACAGACATGGAGCTAAAATCTTAGTGTGGTGGTAGCTGAGACTTATCACCAACACATACTTCAAGTATCTTACATAGTGTAAGATTTTTGGCTAAAACTTTTGGATTAAAGTTTGGGGTCAGCCCTGTTTGTCTGTTAGCAAAATATCTCATGAACCATTGGGCTGATTTTGATTAAACTCTGGGAATATAACTATTGGATCCACGTCTACATTTTGGAGTGAACCTGTTGTAAGACGCCTGCCACCGCTGGTCAAACTTAACAAAAACAAAAATGGCTATAAGGCAGCCATTTTTTTTACAGATATGGAGCTAAAGTTTGGTGTTGTGATTGCTGATCCCCAACACACACTTTAAGTTTTAACCTATCTCCCATAACATTTTTTTATGATTTGAGCAAAGTGGCCACTCTGCATGAAGTGTGGCAGGTGATGTGCATTGTTTTATGGAATCCTTTGGCTTTAATTTAACAATGTTCTTATCTAGACTCGCATTCACACACTACCTTTTGCAGTGTGTGTGTGTGTTTGTGCGTGTGGGTGCAGGAAATGGCTGCACGTTATGTTGTGATTTATGATAGCAGTGGAGTGGCACGCCTGGCTGGCTGGCCAATTCCAGCATGGCTGGCAGCCAGGGCAAGGCAATACACAGTTGAGATAGCAGCTATAGACTGAGTGGCACGTCACCAGAGGCAGTGTGTATGTCTTTTGGGGGGGGGGGGGTTGTTTGTGTGTCGTCTATCTTGTTGTGAAGAGACACAGTCTGACGGCAGAAACTCTGGAGCCAGGCAGCCTTTATCATGTGAAACCATCTACAGATTAAGGCTGTGTTTGGTGGGGGGGGGGGGGGGGGGGGTGTCACTGACCCACTTCTGTGTTAGACAGATATTTTTTTATTTATCCTAATTGTTTATTCCCTCCACCTAAGCCAGACTC
>NW_013952459.1:316492-322466 GCF_001266775.1 Austrofundulus limnaeus
CCCACCCACCCCTTCTGCCTTTTGTCATCTTTATTAACTGGCTTTGGTGTTATTACTGCACTTGAAAAAGCGACTCACTAAAAAAAACACGAAAAATAAATAAATGAAAAAGAAAAGTGAGCAGAACTGATCTGAAAATTGTGGAGCGTTGATGCTCTCTTTGCGCTCAGCTGTGTGCTGATTCCACGGGAGCAGCTGTAGGGCTGGTGTAGTGTCTCTGTATCGAGTTCAGCTGGAGAGTTTCCAGCCATGAAAGGAAACAAGAAGGTAAATAGGAAATGCACGCGGGATGCAGACAAAGGAAATGATTATACAACCACCCTGTTTCCTCTCTCAGAGCAAAAATGACTAAACTTGAATCAGCGGGACTCTGTGGGGCTTAAATGGAGACTAAAGAGTGCAGAAAAGTCTCTGGTGATGTATTTAACATGGCAAGTAATCTCTATTTCCAGTATTTCAAGTCAAGTAGCTCACCTTCTTTGGTTAAATAGTGCAGGTGCACCTTTGGTTTATCAAAGGAGGCTCTGTTTGTCTGGTTGTGTTTCTCTCTGTAGCTCCAAAACACTGAAAGACATATTAATTGGGACAATGGAGGAGGCCGGAGGGCACACACACACACACACTCCTACACACACAGGGCAGATCAGATTATCATGCAGAAAGACGGGTTTTTCCCCCCGCAGCCTCGGGAAGCCATCAGTCATCAACTCCTTTTTATTACTGGACGTTATTCCCTTTTTTCTCCCCTGCATGTTTTTATATTTGCTGCAAGATGTGTTTCTCCGCCGCGCCATTCAGGAAATCTGGGTATAAACTTTTAACGAGGCAATCAGTCGTGAGGCAGAAGAGCGATGGGGTTTACGATGCTGCCTTTATGATTCCAGTGAGCAGGAAGTGGGGTTATACGTGTCAGGGTGTCTGTCCTGCCCCGGCGGCGGCGGCAGCTCGTAGCCTATGAAAGGAGCTCGGACATGAAACGTTACCTTGTTTCAGCTCTGGGGAATATAAATCGCACACTGTTTGGCTCTTTCGTTCTGATGCCCCCCCCTTCCCCGCCCCAGCCCTGTGGTCAGCTGTGAACTGCTACCCGAGAGACCAGGGCAAAGGCGTGCTGGCAGCCAATGAAAGCGAGGAAGGCTGGGGTTGTGCCCGTGACTCGTCGCAGCGACCGCAGGAGCGCCCGCCGCTCCGCTCGGCCAAGATTTGGAAACCAGACGTCGTCTTTACCATCAACTGCTGCTTGGGATCAGAGAAAACATTCATTTGAGCAACCTTTGGGGCGATTTTACCAGGCAAGTCCCACTGAGGGATTTTTCGAGGAAGGCCTGGGCCTGAAGGCAAGCTAACGTCTTTTGTCTGTGAGAGGGAACTGGAGTACCCAGAGAAAACCCACGCAAGCACGAAGAGAAACAAACGCTACACTGGGGTTGAGCAACATAAAAATGTATCTTGACTAACTGTGGCATTTAGCTGGTAATGATTAACATGTGGTGGTGTTTCAAGTGAATAAACGAGTTCATCAAACCCAGGACCTTCTTGCCGTGGCACATCAACGCTAACCACTGATCCATCGTGTTGCCAATCAGCAAAGCCTCAACATTCTTTTCATAATTTGGTCCGACCAAAGTCAAGTGAAGGCCACACGCTGGGGTTTCAGTTAGGGATGCACAGTATGTCTGCATTAATATCGGTTTTGGCCGATATTGGTCATTTTTTAAGAATATCTGCATCGGTTCAATATGTAAAACTGGGCCGATATTTCCCACTTTTTATCTTTGTGTTTCTGTTTTGGGAGGGGAGATGGTTGGTTGAGCAGCATCTGTTTGATCATAGTGTCAGTGATGCTGCGTAGACAGGAATAACTGAAGTAGGGAGTCACGTCAGAGGTCTGGTCGTTTATTTACGTTATCAAAAAAAAAGACCCAAGTGTGTTTGTGCGTATATATATAATATAATTTGTGTGTTTGTGTAATATCGGTAAATATCGGTTGTCGACCATAACATCAATAATTATATCGGATATCGATATCGGCTGAAATGTTCAGATCGGTGCATCCCTAGTTTCAGTGGACTGTAGATGAAGCAGAGTCAGTGCTGACGTGCAGCAAAAAGAATTTATCATTATGAAGCTACCTCAGTTAGCCTGCTCCCCTCAGCACACACAGCTCCACTGTTAAAGCTCCACTCAGGTGTTGTGTTTAAACTACACTACAGGTCTTAAAGGGAGTTTAGCATTCATATATATATAAAAAATGAGGCAGACGAGGAAAGTGACTCGTTTTTCCACTCCAGTTTGTCCCTAAAGAGGATTTATAGAAGCTTTTGATGCCTGGGTACGCTTGTGTACTTGTTTTTCCTGAGACAGAATACCACACGTACATTTATTCCTCATTCTGAGCTTTGCAGCGTTGTACTTTTTTTTTTTTTTTTTTGTTCAGGAAAATAATTGTCAGACAGTTAAAGCCCAGCACTGTCCTCGAACATTTGATGTGTCGGTTTATTGAGCGCGGATCAAAGGGGTCTGGCCTCCTCCTAAACTCTCGCCTCGGTCATCAAGGGAAAAGACTGAGCGCTTTCTAGATCAGCAACTCGTCCACGCACAGAATCAGAGCTAACATTCTTTCCAAAGCAATGGATTATGGGGGATTATCGGGGGTGTAAGAAATTCTCCTCTGTAAGTCGTCTGTGTCTGAGTGTGTTTGTGTGTGTGTGTGTGAGACAGAGAGAGAGTGTGAGCTTCATCGTCAGCGTCTTCATTAGGCATTGATTTCACCCGAGTGATTGACGGCCTCGCAGCTGCTAGTCCCTCATCACACACGCACACACAGGAACACACTCAGTGCTAATTCCAAGTCTTTCTTCCCATTAGATTCTCCAGACTCTGGACCTTCATCCAGTGAGACTGGAGGAACGACCTACTCGGCCCCCGTGGGGCTTTCAGGTAAAATCCTCACCAATCTTCTTCCTTCTTATCATCTCCCTCTGTTTTCCTTCTCCTTTGCATTCCTCTCAACACACACACATCCATCTCCCCTCCATGCTTGTGATGATGAGGCAGTGGTTGTGGGGGCCCCTGCTTCCCCTCTGTAATAAAAAAAAAAGCCAGTGAGGGAGGAGGAGGGTGGTGTAGTTCTCCCACAGCCACATAAATTCTTCCCTCCTGGCTCTTTGAACAGTGCTGCTCTCTTCTCCTCTTCCTCGCTCGCGTTGCTTTCTGTGTGATGTTGTAATGGAAGACAAACACACCGGGCTGTTGTTTGTAGAAAAATATGTTCATGTCGGGGGGGGCTTTAACTGAGTGTTTGTTTCGGTACAGGGTTTGTCTTTGTAGACGAGGAGCCCTCTTCAGGGCTGTGTGTGGATAAAGACGGAGACACAGGTGCCTTTCTTGCCTTTTTTTTCCCCTTCTTCCAGCTCTTGATACAGGAAATGTTTTGGGCTTCCTTAGCATTTCTTCTTTAATCTCCCGTT
The DNA here is from genome assembly GCF_001266775.1 of Austrofundulus limnaeus. NCBI lineage: Eukaryota > Metazoa > Chordata > Actinopteri > Cyprinodontiformes > Rivulidae > Austrofundulus > Austrofundulus limnaeus. The sequence goes on from NW_013952459.1 coordinate 319,964, forward strand.
GGCAGTGTCACCCTCCTTTACCCAGCCACAGGCTGCAGGAAAAAAAAAAAATTTTTATAAGACAGGGATTGCTCCGTGCTGCTCTCTGCTTTGGTTTCACTGCAGATGGTTCTCATTATTGAGCCTTTAAAGCCTGTTTTATGTCAAGTTGGTGTTCCCTGCCCATTCCCCCCCCTCCTCCTCCTTTGTTTGGTGGTAGGGGGTGGAGGGCTGCTTGTTTGTGTGTCTGTACATTTTAGGAGGGTGGAGAGATCAAGAGCAGAAGATCCAAAAAAAAAAAAAAAGAGAGAGAGAGAGAAATAACACTCCCCTCCACTTCTTCCTCCAGACCATCAGATGGACACTAAAAGTCTTCCCGGGGTGCATTAACTAAAGACACATTTCAGACACAGTTCAAACTGTAAAACCCAAGAAGTGGAGGCTCAACAGCCCCCCACCCCCACCCCACCCTCACCCCCTCATAGCTTTCTCCGCCTCTTTCCTTCCCACCTCCTCCTCTGTTTTCCTTCCTGGGGATGACATGGCAGCGGCAGCCAGCAGTTTAGTGAATGGGCCTCCTCTGTGAGAGCAGGAGACAGGGCTGGGGCATGATGGCCAAAGTGCTCTGCCCTCCTGATATCCCTGATGAGCCAAGAGAGTGAGAAAAAGGCTAATCCATTTCTCCTCTCTCCCCCTCCCTCTCTCCTCGCCTGGTTCCCTGCTCTGCTCCCTCCCTCTGGGGCCCTGACAAAAGAAACATGGCTCTCCCAGAGGCCCGCTGCTGACCTTCTAATTCACTCACTCTGCCCTTTTTATGTTCTTCTTCAGACAAATTCACAAAGAAGAGGGGGGCAACTAAGACTTGAAGTCAGCAAGAGTTCTGCAGCTGCCTTTTTTTTTTTTTGCATTGATTGAGAATAATGAAGAACTCACTGTCTTTGAGAAAGAGTTCAAAGGCAAGTGGGTAATTTACCTAAAAACATGGTTTAGACACAAGCAGGAGAGGTGAAGCTGCTCCCCTGTTTATGCATCCTGGAAAAAAAAACTAGATCATTCAGGCTGGAAGGAGTCAAACGAACTGTGACAGCGACAAGCGCAAATGCAAACTAGGCTGCCTGCCAGGCTAGCAGCTCCAAAGCTCCCCTCGCCGGCTCGCGTCATCAGCTTGGAACAGAGCAGAGGGGAAGAGGAGAGGAGAGGACGGCTGGAGCCGGGCGCCGAGGCACCGATCTTGGTTTAGGCTTGGAAAAGGGGGGGGGGGGGGGGGTTATGAAATGGAGATCAGGTCGGGGTTAAGAGGGTGCTGCTCTGTTGATTACGAAGCTGTGGAGTGTTAAATAACAAAAGTTATGAGCAGCTTAGGAAGTATTCCTGTTGCCACCCATCCTTCTTTATTGTGTTTCTTTTTTTTTTTTTTTTTTGGTCAAGCTAAAAGAGATCCAGAACATTTTGGTTTTGTTTTATTTTGTTAAGCTTTAAAAGTTTTACTGGGTGGGGGGGGGGGTGTGTTGTGGTCAGGCTTGAAAATTTCAGTTTCCTGCTCAAGAACTTTGACTAAATACGAAACTGACAGCAAAATATCTAAATGGACCGATCGCAGCCTGACATAAACCCGACGCTAGTCGGGCAGTGGTTGCCAAATTTTCTGACACGTTTCCTGAACGTTACTGATGAGGAGCGTCACTGAGCACGTCCAGCATCGGTCGTCTTGAACGGACAGTTCTGTTTGAGCCTGGAGTGTGTCGCACCGCTGTGTGTATGTGTCGGTGGCGTGCCTGTTGGTGCCATTTGGGTCTGCCCCGGAGTGCCTGCGTGTAAGAGGATCCAGTCGGGCTGTGCTGACATGAACACACACACACACACATTGACATATATACACACAGGCAGGCAGATAAAATGACCCGGTGCGAATCCTGGCGCACGGCCGATTGTCACACAGGCGCTTCCTCCCACTGCAGGTTAAATTTAGGCTGGAGTTGTATTCTTATTCTGCCAGCCAGTCACCTACCTCGACAGACAGTCACCCAGCCCCTCCAGTCAGTCAATTAGTCATCCAGTGAATTGGAACCTTCATCAGGGGCTCTGATGAAGATTAAATTTAGTCTTGGCACCTCGGCTCATTAAATCAACCCAGTTCTGCACTCCTAATGAAGCACCCCTCTTCCATAAAGCCCCCAACCTTCTTCTGCAAACTTAAGGACCCCAAAAAAGAGCTCGTCTTGATTTGCTTGTTGTGATGTTTGAAGCGATACCTCCATTTCGAGCAATTAGGAGCCTCAGAAACAGAGCACCCTCAGTCTCCCTCGCCTCCTCGCAGCATTCCTGTCTTGTTTGGGTTAGCACGGAGAGGAAAGGGCCGCGCAGGATATGACCTCATGTCTTTGAGGAAAGGGCAAACGAACAAGGAGGCAGTCGAGGCCTCGTCTTGACGAAAAACAAACACTGCACCGACCCAAAAGAGACACGCCAAAAAGGAAGGACGTTGAGCGTTTTGTGTCGGTTCTACAAAGAGGGTGGGTGGGTG
>NW_013952459.1:322511-334808 GCF_001266775.1 Austrofundulus limnaeus
AATACATTCTTTCTAGTGCCCTTATGTTTCTGCTTGAACAGTGAGAGAAAGGAATGAAGAAGGAAGAGAAGATGGCGGCTTTGGGTGGAGGGAGGGATGGCCGGCAGCTCTGCTCTGCTCTCTGTAATTTGGAGGCTGTGTGTTCGCCAGCGAGCTGAGCGTAGCAGAGCCGGGCTGCTCTGTGCCGGGCCATGGATCTCTCATTACTCCCCACTTCCTCTCCTCGCGAGGGAGCCAAGCCGCCTCTTGGCAAGGGACGTAATTTTGGTTTTGGCCGCCCTCTGTTCCCCACCCTGTGTCATTATGCTGCGCAAATCGAAAAAACAGCACGCAGAGGCAGCGAATGGTGGAGCAGGATGGAGGAGACCGAGCCTCGCTTTGCGTGCGTTTTGAGTTTCTTTTTCGATGCTTTCTGTTCTGCTTGCGTTCAAAGGCAAAAAAGCATCAGCCGAACTTAGCTCTGGTGGACAGGAGGGTTTGAAAGATTTGGTTCTGAGCCAAAGCTGGAGAGGAGCCCAGAACAAGATGAACATTGTTTTGGTTTGGAGTCACTCTGTGGAAGTGGATTTTGACATTACTTGATGGAAGAAGCCATGAACAATATTGGGAGAGAATGTGTGAAGGGGAAAGAGGAAGGGGGGGTTGAACCCCTCTTTAGCTGAATTAAAAAAAGGGAGTAAGTGGAGACATATGCCCATAAAGCTTTGTGTGTTTCTGTTAGGTCTCTATAGTGCTGCTGTCTCCACCCTCCTGCCTCCTCAGTCATACAGTCAGTTTGTCCTTCGTGTACCCAGAAGTGAAGGGACGGTTATGTGTCTCATCTCCGACAGAATCAGCCCTTGAGCAATTTCACACTTCAGAGATTTAAGCAGGTTTACAATTACTAATAAAAAGAAATGAAACCACTGATCAGACCACACACAACTGGAACTGTTAGTCGCTCGTCTCTGTTTTTATTTAGTTCCCACGGTCTTAAAACCACAGCAACGTATGTGACTGTTCTGCTTGTCGGTCCATACGCCCTGCTTGTGTGTGTGTGTATGTGTGTGTGTGATTGGCTGGAAAAGACTCCAAGATGCAGATCTTGTGGGTGATCTTTTAACTTGTGTGTTTGCTAGAGTGATCTGATGACATTATCCCAGCCAACCTGGCACCCTGTTTCAAACTGCTTTGTGTTTATTTGTCCGGTCACCCTGGGAAATCAGGGATGCAGGGAGTGGTGGTTTGTGTGTGCGAGGGTCAGCTAGCTCAAGTGTTCGAATAAGAATCTCTGCAGGAGTTGTGAAGGAGATGCAATAATGTGCCGCGGTGAGAAAGTGCTGTGCTACAGCTTGGCGATAACGTGGCTCGAGATTGGAGGATTCTACGCGACTGATTCTAGGAAACGTTTTGTGCTTTTTATCTCAAGCTGAGGAGCACGTCGTGTCAGAGGAACGTTGTGTATTTGATGCAAGGAGTCCTGAGAAGAATCAGGTCGCAGACGGGAGGGGAAACATGCGCCATTGCTCCTCTTTATCTCCTCCCCACTGTGGCCGGATGGTTCATGTTAGAGATGGTGTGTCTGCAACTCATTCTCTCTATCTGTGTTTCTGCAAGGAGTCAGATCTGCAGATAGAGAAACCGTGCCACTCCCCTGTGAGGTTTTCCTGCCATCAAGGCTTATTTAGGTTTCCTGAGATGGGGGGAGGACTCAACAGCTTGAGTCACTTGCCACCCAAAAGCGTCACTTCCTCCCTTTCAGCTACTCAACCCACTGCAATCATCTGCTTGACCATTTATCTGTCTTACTGATGAAAAACCCACAGCATGCTTATTTGTTCTGTAAATAACACACTTCAGTAGCAGATTAACACATCTATTCGTGTTATTTGTTCACTAGATGAACGATGACGTGTACTAACACTGGCTTTTTTGTGGTTCAAAAACAAGACTACCTGCATGTAGCATGTCACGCTTAATTACAAGTTCCTGGTAGTGCATTAGCATACGTGGAAAAGCGTAAATTAGTGACTCACTTTCTTGAATTGGTACAGACTTTTGTCTGCGAAGGAGGAAAATATCTTGGTTTGTGGAGTTAAAAGAGAAGTGACTCCGTCAGATCTTTTTATTTTTATGTTTTGCTCTGCGCTCAGATAAAATGAATTGCGGTTGAAGTAGCTGAGGACGTCTCGTGTGAAAGATTAAAAATAATATTCCTACAGCATCGGTCTTGATGAGAATAGTTTGGTTTTGGTAGAAAACTGTTTTAAACAGTGAGGTCCAGATTCAAAAAAATAAAAATAAAAAACACAAATAAACCTGATTAGGGATGCTGCTGTTTTTGGTTGCTCCTAAGAATAAGACATAAGTAATCACGACCAAAAACTTGCAAGGCTGTGGGCGTCGCTTTGATGTGGGACAAAGAGGATTATGTCTGTAATTTTGCGTGATCACACAACCTTTCTCATTTGTTTCTCATTGAGTTTCCTGCTGCAGACGAGGTGAGGCAAACAGACAAAAGTCTTCAGAAAGTTTGCTGTCGAGGTCCTGAATCTTAAAAAAAAAGATCAATGAGATATTATTTTGTGTAGAAAAGTGGAGAAATAAATGGGTACACACACACACACACAATCACACACATCCGTCCAGGGTTAAAAACATACGGGACGGCAGAGAGAACAAAAGGAATGCCTCCAGGGTGACCCTTGACCTTTGGAATAGACTTTCCCCTGCTCGAGAGAGGGTGTTGACTTAGAAAATAAGGCGCCGTGAGGAGCCCACCCCCCCTCCCCACCTCGAGCAGTTCGCTTCACGTCTTCCTCATTCCGGTTTCCATCGGCTGTCTGATGACGGGGCCATTACAGATCTGAACCCAAAGAGGCACAAGAAAACACACAGAGAGAGGCGGCTCTCGGGGATCGATGCGAGACAGTTCTCAGGAGCCTCCTTGCTATTTACCGATGTTGAAAGTGTTCCGAACTGAAGGTTGAAAACTGAGTGTGTGACGGTGTCAAATCCAAGAATAGCAGCGACCTGGTGTGTGTCTGCGTGTGTGGAGTCAGACAGAGGTAATGATTAACCTTTCCAGACTGTGTTTGTGGCCCTAAGAGAAGTGTAGCGCCTCCCCGCCGCTCTCCTCAGCTGCCCTGCCTCACGTCAGCGTGGCATCTGCTCTTTAAAGCTGTGCACCGTTGGATCTAATCGTGTTTAAGATTTCGTTATTGTGCAGGACGTGAAATTATCTTAATTTGTTGCAGTTAAATGACACCATATGAGGGTTCCAAGTAAAAAAAAAAAACAGGTGGAATAAGCTGCATTCTTGCTAATATGCTCATATCATCTTCATCTCATTTATTCATTACAAAATCAGCCCTAAACACCCTGCATCGTCCTGTGATAGACTCAGTGTTTTGGCCCTCATGAGGGTCTTTCTTTGCGGTGAACCAGCAGGGAAAGTCTTTATGTTAAACGGTGGGGGGTTGCGTGTAGGGACCCCATGGGACAAACCCAGAATAGGACAGACCAGCAGTAGACAACTGACAGAAGCCGAGCAGAAAAGGTTAGGGTGACAGATGGCTGCAGGCTGCCAGCTTATCTCCAGCGAGGAGAAGCCTGAGACACAAGAGGGCTTAAAGGCCAGAGGAGCAGGTGGAGGGGCAGACAGATCCACAGACTAATGCTTCGATTGGGAGACAAAGCCCAGACATGTAGTGAGAGGGATGACTACATCTGACACGCACTTCCACCTATACTGGATGCACCTGAAATAGTGTCAGGCCGTAACAGGAGAAGCTTGACGCCTGACGAAGTGTTTAACATGATAAAACTCTGACAAACAGCCTTGGAACGAGGCGAGTTGATGCGGCACCACTCAAACGTGTGTTTTTATAAAAGTGTGTGCTCAGCGGCATTACTCGTGAGGCGTAAACTCATCTGCCGTCAGAACAAGCCGAGACCATCACTCTTCACGAGGCAGCACCCCGCCGGCTGAGGAGTCTGGCTGTCTTGCGTTCCTTCGGCTGATTTAATGAACGAGTCTGAGTTTTGTTTACCTGCCGGAGACGTTTCGGCTCAACAGAGGTAAAAGTGGCGTCGGGGATATTAAAACACCCGAGCCTTTGTTGATGTGTTGCGTCATGCAGAATGTGGACAAAGTAGTTTGTGGAGAAGAGCACTAAAGACTAAAAGTCGGAACATGTTGATTGAGCTTGTCTCTCCGAAGACCGGACCAGTAATGTTAGGTCTTTAAAACGTTGCGTTTATTTACTTAAAAGAAACCTAGTACTTTATCCACCACAGCTTTAATAACTTACCCTTTCTTTTTTGCTCCATCATGCTTTTTTTTCCTTGTCTGACTTCCCCCATTTTGCTTTTATCTTCCTCCCCCTTCTCTGTGCGGTTTTCTTGTACCACGAGTTTGAGTTTCTGAGAGGAGAGTCCATAAGGCGGGGGAAACGGGGCCGTTAGCCTGAATAGCAGAGTGTTTTCGAGCTGCAATGACAGGCTCAGACAGGCAGCCACTCTAATGACCTATGACGCCAAGCCCTGTCTCTCTCAGCAATAACACACACGCACACACAAACAGACACATGAGGCCTCACAGGTGAGCTCTGCCAGCACCCCCCCACGTGTCCGTGTCCTTATCAACCTTGGCTCTTCCTGTATGTGTAAAACATGCCAGTTTTGGAGACTGTCTGACATCTTCCTGAGACACACACACACACACACACATAAAAAAAACACTTTTGTCTCTTATCTCAAAGATGAATCCTCGTTTCCCCCCCTTCGTTTTGTCTAAGGTAGATAACCGAGTACTTAGTTTCCCTTAACGCCCCATGAGGACGGATTTACGATGAACTCCCCAAGGCTCGGCTCAGGCCAACTTCAAAGAACACAGCCCCTCTTGTTTTATGGAAGGCATGCTCTCAGTTTTGCTGGCCCCCTTCCTTTCCTTCTCCTTCTTCGTTTCTGTTCCAATGTTGTCCCCTCCTCCTCCTCCTCTCTGCAACTAATGAAGGCTAATGACAGGCCAGGCTAAGTCCACTTGGGCCAACCGAGCTCTTGCCGCATTAACGTTGCAGTTTGTCTCAGTCGGGACCTTCCAAATTACCGGTTCCATTCACAGCTACTGCCAAATGAAAAGGAAGGTTGAATGGGAAGCAATGGTGCAATTGAAATGTCTCTGAAAAGGGGCTCTGGTCTCCGTTTTGCCAGAGTGCTCCGTCTTTGCTTCGCTCATTTGGGCAAAATTTGACTGGTAGTGAATCGAGGCTCCCTTGTGGAGTTTCAAAGCACAAGCGATGGGTTGACAATCTGGAGAGGAAGCAAAGTTGCAAAAGTAACAGTCGAAATATGTGAAAAGCATTCCTTCTCCTCCCCACCCCACCCCCTCTCTGTCTCACTCGGTTTCCCTTGCGCCTGACTGGCTCCTACTTTGCTAGCTGGGAATAGCTGGGAGCCAGATTTCTGAGGAATAGAGATATGAAGGGAGAGAGTGGCGGCACAGGAGGCGCTCCAAACCGTGGGGAGGGGGGTGGAGAAACAGGAGGAGGAGTTTGGAAACTGGAGCACGGCCAACGCTACACTTCTTTTTACACTCAGGGGAAACTTTAGACTTTAGGCCTTGCTTGTCAACGATCCAGACACCAGGGTTCGAGAGTTAACATAGTTTAGCTGTTGGCGTGAAAGCCCCTCGCCGGTTATCTTAGCTTCATCTTTGTCAGTCAAAGATTGATTCTAATATTTCCTCCAGCAGGGTGAAGCGTGTTGCTGTAGAGACAATCAGGACGGGAGGTTGACGTCAGTACATTGTTGGCCTTGCCGCTGCAAAAATACAGCGAGCCAGACAGAAGATAAGCATTTAATGCCTAGATAAATATTGTAACTGCATGTGGAAACTTGCCTGGCAGTGTCCCCGAGTTGATTTTCTTGTCTAAAGTCCAGGAATTCCAATATGGTTTTTCTGTATAGCAGAAGCTGTGGATGACAGCTTCGCTTTGGCTCTTGACTAAAGCAAATTCTCAATTTCCCAAAGCAGGGATAAAAACAAAGTCATTCAGATGTAGCAGTGTTTATGCATAGTTGCTGCTCAGATTTAGATGACATCTGATCAGACATTTTTCATGATCTTTTTCCCCCCTCTTCTTATTTCTTCTTGATCTGTGCAGTTTTCCATCCAGTAATTTATTGTTATCATTCCGTCTTCCTCCAATCTAAGCATCTCTTATCTGTTTCCTCCTTCAGATTCTCTGGCGTTGCAGGAGTCTGGTGAGCGCGCCCATTGGTGTGTGGTGGCGTACTGGGAGGAAAAGACACGGGTTGGACGCCTCTACTCGGTCCAGGAGCCTTCTCTGGACATCTTCTACGATCTACCTCAAGGGAACGGCTTCTGCCTGGGCCAGCTTTGCTCCGACAACAAGTCCCAACTGGTGCAGATGGTGCGGGCCAAGATCGGCTACGGCATCCAGCTGACACGCGAGCCTGACGGCGTGTGGGTCTACAACCGAAGCTGCTACCCCATCTTCATCAAGTCGGCCACACTGGACAACCCGGACTCGCGCACGCTGCTGGTGCACAAGGTGTTCCCCGGATTCTCCATCAAAGCTTTTGACTATGACAAGGCCTGCAGCCTGCAGAGGCCAAACGACCACGAGTTCACGCAGCAGCCCCGCACGGGCTTCACGGTGCAGATAAGCTTTGTGAAAGGCTGGGGACAGTGCTACACCAGACAGTTCATCAGCAGTTGTCCATGCTGGTTGGAAGTGATCTTTAACACCCGGTAGCAGCAGCTTTTCTCCGTTCTTCACTCGGACCTCTTCACAAAAAAAAAATAAAGACTTCATCCGCTTTTGTCGTTTCTATCAGAAGAAGTTCAAACAGAAAAAAAAAGGATTTAAAGAAAGTATAAAATTCTGACGGACATTGTTTAATAAATGACTGAGATTTAATTAAATAAGAAGCAAAAAAATGTATTTTATGTTATATATATATATATATAAATATATTATTAATTGTAAATATGAAGACGTTTTATAAGCATCATTATTTATGTATTGTGCAATGTGTTGATGAGAAAAGAAAATAAGATGCACTTTGCTTAATATAAATACAAAACAAAGAAATGCCAAAATAAAAAAAAAATACAAATCATTTTTCTTGTCCAGTCTAATTCTTTATTGGAGGAAGGGGGTGAAGGCATTCACCTTAGCAATCTTTTGAATCCAGATCCCACTTCCTGTTTAATTCAGGGTCTTTTATAATCAAAGTCAACATTAGTTTAACTTGGTGCTACTGAGGGGCTTTGATGTCACACTGTGGATCTTAAAAGCAATTTCCTCCACGGCAAAATGAGTCAGACTGTGACAAAGCTGTAATTTTGTAGGGGGAGGCAGGGTGACTCCTACAGGCTCATTATGCTTTTTAAAATAATCTGTGTTTCCTACATTATTTGGGGATGAATGTCCCACTTCCTGTCTGTCATTAACTGATTCATGACATCACAGCCAGGAAGCACTAATGACAAATATCAGGAACCAATAAAGTCACCCACGAGAGTCCAGCTTCCTGAAGAAGTGTCTTTTGTTCAAGTGACTGATAAGAGAAAGGAAAGTCACGTTTCAGACTAAAAGAATTTCGTGCCAGCGCTGAGGAAATGAAGACATACTGGAAAATTACAAACTGATATCAGGAGGATTGGGTTGAACACGATGGCCTATTACACGACAGCTTGGATCTCTATAAACTAGACAAAACAGACCTCTGACAAACATTTTCTGTGTGTGTGTGTGTGTGTGTGTGTGTGTGTGTGTGTGTGTGTGTGTGTGTGTGTGTGTGTGCGTGCGTCTGGGCATCGTCCTCTTACTAGTCAGATGGGTGTCTGCGAAGAGGATTACTGCTGTAAGCCTGCTTTATCCACACAGTCTCAAAGTCCTACAACCCCAATTCCAGTGAAGTTGGGACATTGTGTAAAACAGTTTTCAATAAAAAACACTACAAAGACAAGATATGTAATGTATAAATAGATAACTTTATTGTTTTTTTTTTTGCAAATATTCACTCAATTTAAATTTGATGCCAGCAATACATTCCAAAACAGCTGGAGCGGGGTCATGTTTATCACTGTATTACATCTGCTTTCCTTTCAACAACACTCAATAACAAGAGTTTGTGAACTGAGGACACTAATTGTTAAAGCTTTGTAGGTAGAATTCTTGTATTTTGTGCTTCATAATGCGCCACACATTTTCAATGAGAGCCTAGGGAGTTTATTTATTTATTTATTTATTTATTTACTTATTTATTTACTTATTTATTTACTTATTTATTTACTTTTGGATGAGTTGTACATGAGTTACTTTGAATTCATTAGAAAGGTGAATGTGTTAACACCTTTAAAAACCAAAAGGTTGGGACGTGACTATTACCTGGATTTTGAATTTTTCACCATTGTGTGAAATAAGTCACCATTGTGACCTATTTCATTTTCTTTGACGTGTGTTCTGGTATTTGTCCTGCTCTGCTAAGGCTTACATTTAAAACATCACATGAGAATAATAAGTAAGAGTAATGTGTGTTTGTAATTTACAGGAAAAGCTGGAAAACTTATATTTTAGTGGTTTTATGTGTTGAAAACAGCCCAGATTTAGTAACTGAGTGGATGTTTCTTACACTAAAATGCAGCAAATAAATGTCAGTTCCATGTAGTTGGAGCTGACAGAAAGTCTTCTTGACAGTTTGGCTTTTATTGCCAAAACTTATCAAATAAGTCCTGTTCATTAGCAGAATGTCCATTAGAAGATCAACAAATCTTCAGCAGATTTGCCAAAGATTTGAGAAGTGACGTCTTACAGGACCAGTTTATGTGTTTACTGTGAGTGCGTCCTTAAGGCCTGAGTACAATTAGAGGGATGGTTGGCCTATTTTATGATGATTTATCACAGTCATTTGTCAAAGATTAATATGATAGAATTTAATGTCACAACTTCTTTTGTAGTTTTGTTCATATTCAGGGTCATTTCAGGCTGTATATGCTTTTCAACAATCCATCTCTACTACAAGTTTATGTTGTATTTGTTTTGTCTTGTAGACTATTTACCATTACCTCCTTGCACGTTTCTGCATGTGGGGGTGTGACGCAAAGTCCCAAACTATAGCCCCCCATCCCCCTCTTCCTCCTCCCTGGGGGAGGCATGTATAAGACACAGTCTGTCCAACTGCCAGCTCCCAGCAGGAGGTGGACGGCTGCAGCTCAGGAAGGGAGGTCATGGAGGCAGTGAGGTAGGGACAGTCCAGCCATGTTCACAAGCTGGAGTGTTAAAGATGAGGACAGACACTTCATGTGCTGATTTAGCCTCAGCATGGCCTGCATTTGTGCTTTTGTCCTAACCATTAGTGAAATTATCAAACAAAAACACAACATGAATACTTAAATCAATTGCTGAAACACATGTTGACACATTCACGCCATATTACAAGTTGATGTATTTAGGATTTTTATGTGAGTTGCTGTCATTTAAAGGATTTTATATTAGCTGACACTGGCAAGAAAACTGATTGTTTTATAGTCTTTTATAATTCTTGGAGCACAGTACTTTCTAAGAAACCTGTACTGATCTGTTGACAGAGGCAGTCTCACTTTTTCTGTGGCCTTTCTGCAGGTTCGAACTCAATTGTAAGTACCTATTTAGTTTTGTTTTGTTTTAGTTGAATAGGTCATAATGTTAGTTTGCACAGGACCTGTGCACTAGAACAATGTGAACTTTATCATCAATCTCAGTAAACCAAGATTAACATTTAGTCAAGTTTTCCTCACTTCTTTGTAGTCAGTAGGTTAAGAGATATTTTTTAAATTTGATCTTTTTTTGAGTGAGAATGTGTGGAGTATCAATAAGTAGTTAGTGTTTTACCTGCAGCAGTCAGGATGATCTGAGTGGGGTGTGGACGTTTGGACAGCCTTGTCAATTTTCCTAATTTACCTTTATGAATCATTGATTGTTTGGATAAAAAATCTTAAATATATCATATATGGGACAAACACAGTGATATTTGAGAAGTGAAATGAAGTTGATATGATTTACAGAGAGTGTGCAATAATTGGCATGTGCATAAATTGGGCACAAAAAAACCTTAACTCAATATTTTGTAGATCCACAGTTTGCATAAATAACAGCATCTAAACACTTCCTATTATTATTATTTAACCAGGCAAGTCCTGCCGAGATCTCAGATCTTTTTTTCAAGGGAGGCCTGAGCCTGAAGGCACCCTATTGTAGACTACATGTTTTTTGGGGGTGGGGGAAACAGGAGTTCCCAGAGAAAACCCACGCAAACACAAGGAGAACATGCAAACTCCACACAGAAAGATGCCAGATCCGAACCGGGGATAAAACCCAGGACCTTCTTGCTGTGAGGCGTCAGTGCTAACCACTGAGCCGAGAGTGTGGATTGTGGCTGAAGGTATTTTAGACCATTCTTCTTTACAAAACATCTCTAGTTCATTCAGGTTTGATGGTTTTCAACCACAGACAGCTCAACAGATTTTCAATAACATTCAGATCTGGGGACTGAGATGGCCATTCCAGAACGTTGTACTTGTTCCTCTGCAGAGTTTGTGATGACAATGACTCTCTGCTATTACATCACCAAAATTTAGCTCATTATCTGTTAAATTGAACTGAGTTAGACTTTTTGTGTTTGCTAAGGTTAGCTGTGGTAGCGATTAGGTTGACTCCAATTAGATGTTTGTGAGATATTTTGCTAACAAACATAGAAACAGAATCCTTCATTTTTGTTTGTCTTTCATAGCGGCTGGCAGAAAAGATAGTCACTCATAAGGAAAAAGACAAAATAAAACCAACATGTAACCGTAAAATCAACCAATGTAAGATTTAACAATGCCATTCTGATCCATATAAGATCTCCTGCAATCTCTAATTTAACTTTTGTTACAAGCTGCTGCAGCATCTTCATGACAGCATTTAGCCCAAACCGATGTCGCAGGGGAGAGATCTTCAAAAGTTATCTTTCACCAAAACTCCGATAGGTAAACAAGTCAAATGGCATTAATAATTTGTGAAATATTTATTTAAAGCAGCTAATTTATCCTCGGCAGTCAGAAGCTGAGATCCTCTTTGCCAGATGAAACAGAATGAGTCATTGTTTGATGAATATCTTGCGAACAAATTATGCCCCCCCCCACACACACACACATACACACACACACACACCACAACCCATTATTTTTGTCTCTTCATAATAAAACTCTGTGCAGCTTAAGAAGAAGCATCTCTCAGTCTTTGGTGAAATACTTGGGTGATTGTGTCATCATTTAGATTTGTATTTTTCATATTTCACATATTACTCCCTATACTCTCCCACACAAATCATATTACAGTAAATCATCAACCGCCCCCCCAATGCCCCCGTCTCCTTTGTATTGTATAGGATCTATGTGTTATTAAGACAATAAATCAGGAAAAACATCCCTAAATATAAACTATGAAGTGTGACTAATAGGTGCAATATTGATATTAAGACCGGTAAATGATGACTTTAGTATCCTTCATGTTTTCTCTTTTCCAATCACATTAACCAAGAGGAATTAATTGCATTGTCCTTTCTTGCGTCAGGGGTCTCTCTCCCTCAGGCTCAGACACATGTAGCTGTACGTCATAAACAGGGTTCTGTTTGTTGAGGCACACAAACTGCTGATCCTGAGCTGTGCAACATGTGGTCACAGCAGCTGATTGGACGTCTAGCCATCCGTCTGCGGCAGCATTCCTTCCAGCAGGAGGGTGAACCCACCACCATGGCTCTGCTTGGCAGTTTGGTGTGAGGTGACAAACGCCTCCATGTGGATTACAGCCCCTTCTGTTATTTTACAACCAGGTTAACACCACAGCGGCAACTCAGATCACAGCCACAGCCCAAGCCTTTAATGTAAACCTTCAAGTTGTGCTTATAGAAGGAATTTTTTTTGATAAGGAACAAAATAATTGTAATAATAATAATAATAAAAATGGATCTCATAACGGTGGAGTTAATAGTTGGGTTTGTTGTTTATGTGTGTACAGTGCTGACTCTGTGAGATTCCTGTGTGGATCGGAGTAAATGAGGGCTGTGGAATTTGAGTGGAGGGTAATCATAGCAGACCTACAGGAGAAACCAGATACCAACTGCCAGACTTCAGAGGAACGGGAGTCCCTCCACCCAGACACGCCACCTCATGCAGGAGACACTTTGGCTGGGACAACACCCCCCCAACACACACACACACACACACACACACACACACACACACACACACACACACACACACAC
>NW_013952459.1:336078-338379 GCF_001266775.1 Austrofundulus limnaeus
TAACCACACTGCTCCAGGGCCTGTCGTGTGTGTGATTTCTCTTTCTGCCTGGCTCCTGGGTTTGTAGGGACACTGTCTGCTCTGTGGTACAATAAAGAATAAGGTGCCCTGACCTTTTAACAAGGTTTGCATGCTTTCTATAAAATTACCGTCCTGTATCATGGCTTTGTGTGCCATTATTTACTCATATTTTCTAAAGTCCTAATATATTTAGTCACAAATAAAAGGCTGGCAAGAAGTTAGCATGAACCAAAAATAAACAAAAACAACTGGTTTCATTACATTAAATACAGGAAATACAATTTAAAAAGAAAAAAGTGATTAAGAGAAATAAATTAGGAAATTATGCGTTTTATAGGCCAACTGAAGAAAATGAAAACCTTTCAATGTTTTAGAAGATACAAAAAAAATGTTGCACGTTAATTTGAAGTCTGATGGATATTTTTAAAAGAGTAACTCCAGACTGGTGGTTTGTCTGTGATACATGTTCATCCTGTGATGTCTGCAGAAAAGAACAGGGGTAAAGGGGTCAGAGAAAAAACCCTCTAAAAGTCTCCAATGTCTGAAGAAAACCTTTAAATAAAGCTTATCTTTTTGTCTGCGTCACTTTTCCAGATAAAACGTTAAACATTTCCCATTAATGTCAGATTAGCATCTTTGTCTGGATGTTTAGAAACTAGCTGGCTGTTACTCACAACTCAGTCAAAAGTTATTTTTTACAACATTATAAGGCCCCATTATAAAGCAACATGGCACCAGATGTGATATTTCTGAATTCTGGACTCAGGACTTGTAAGCTAAGCAAATGCATTTGTTTGTCTTTTGATTTGAAGTGAAACATGAACTCAACAGGAAGAAAAACAAAAGTTAGACTTCATTTTACATTAAGGCTAAATTGCGTTTCTTGTTGCTATTCCTGGATTTCAACTGTTCCATCCGCCTCAATAATTGTACACCATTGAACCATAAAATACCACCAAAATTGGGAATAAAATAATTGTCTTGACCTTTAAAATCACAAAAAAACATTTAATAGAGCATATAATTTAAAAGGGAAAGTTCTTTGCTCAGTAGTACTCCTTATAATGTTGCCTTATCACCTGACCCTCCCTCACATCACCTTTGTCCCATGAAAGCAGCAAATATAGAAAAGAATCATGGTAAACACATAATGTTAGGATTTATCTTAAGGTCCCATTTTGTTGGGGAAAGTAATATTGAGTTATAAAGGTAAACGTGTTGGTACCCTTACAGTTAAGTCAATCTGTGCTTCAGTTCTGGTGAAAAGTGTTTCAGTTGAACTGAGTTGTTTAATGTATGTCTTTAGTGTGTGTTGGATTAAACAAAAATACTGTAGTAAAACGAAATGATTTGTTGGTTAGTTTACAAAACTCTGCTAGAATATAGACAGGTTTGTTAAAATCCTTACTCTTTGCATTATATAGTCCTGATTCAAATGAAGTGTTTGACCTTAAGTTGTATGTGTACCTTTAAGCTTTCAGCTGCCATTCAGCCTATTTAAAAGGGAGCAAATAGCCAGTGGGTAGTTTGGTGTTGTGTGTTGTACGCTGATCATGTAGCAGAAAACAAAGACGAGAGATGTTTGAGCTCAAAAAGATGATAGATGTATATGTTGAAGGGGCCGTGAACTTTTGGTCATTGAGATTTTATTTTAAAAATAGCTATTAAAGAAAAAAGAAATGAAACATCGTAGTGATAGTTCCACAGTTGTGATCTTGACTGGTCTTGGAATAAAATCCAGAGTCCTCAATGTCCAAGACTGAGAAAAGACCACGTACAAATATGGTCAAGTCCAAAACGAGACCATCAGAAAATGGTCTTGAGATCGCTCTTGGTAGTGGAAATACAGCACCAGGTTGCTCTGACGGATAATTAGGAAAGTAGAAAAAGATCCAAGGAGACCATCCAAAACTATTCAAACTAAACTCCTTGATCAAGATATGCTACAAACACACACATCCACACACACTTACAGACACACATACAGACACACTCAAAATCCAAAATGGTATTTTGATGAAAGTTTTTGGGACTAAAGAGACAAAACTGGAGCTTTTTGGCTTCAGTCGCATCAGTTGTATGTTTTAAAATTATTATTATTATGGTGTGCTCCAATTACAGGGGGGTCACACTCTTAAGCCTCCCTGGTAAGGTCTATTCAGGGGTCCTGGAGAGGAGGGTCCGTCGGATAGTCGAACTGGTCGTGGAACACTGGACCAGCTCTACACCCTCAGCAGGGTCCTGGAGGGTGCATGGGAGCTCACCCAACCGGTCTACGTG
>NW_013952459.1:339376-342333 GCF_001266775.1 Austrofundulus limnaeus
ACCTTGGAGTTCCCCCGGAGGAGCTGGAAGAAGTGGCTGGGGAGAGGGAGGTCTGGGCCTCCCTTCTGAAGCTGCTGCCCCCGCGACCCGACTACGAATAGGCGGAAGAAAATGGATGGATGGATGGATTATACCAATAAATTTATCAATGTTTGTACAGCTATTGAACCAATTTTAACATTTTTTCTCTAATCCTCACATGGGCTGCTATTTATCAAAGAGTAAAGATTTTCTAAATAGAAAAAAATGTTAATAAAGAGGGTTGATTCTGGCAGCAAAAGAAACAAGTCGACTTCATTTGTATGAACAGTTTTCTTTAGCTAATTCATTTCATCTGCTTCTGCTGTGATAATCTACAGTATCACACTTTCATGCCAATTAGGCATCCTCAAAACTAAACTGAAAAAAAAATCCCTTAGAGCAGCAGTTTTGCTAATAAAGAGTGATCCGCTCTGCTAATAAAAGTGCATTTCAAGAAAAAAAAAACAATCACAGAAAATTAATCCCTGAGGGGAAATTTGGCGAGTGTTTGACACAAGCGAGACAATATTCAGCACATTCTTTATACACATGCTTCGATTCACGGCAGTGCTTGCGCAGACGCACACACTGAAGTTTGGACTTCTTTCTTGTGTCTGGCGTTGTTTACCCTGGGGCCTTGTTATGTGAAGAGTCAGATCAAAGCTGCAGTGTTGCTCCGAGCCAGAGGAAGAAGTGAGGAGAAGGAGATACAAAGAGACAGACAGAGCCAACATCCTGAAATGACTCCTGCAACTTCTGCTTTTGCTCTAATTATCTCCTCAGTCAGTGCCACAAGAACACAGATTTGCTTTCGTACTGAGTTTTTGTTTCACATCACTGCCTTGTTGCATTATTTTACACAAGGAAACAAACATATTTGCATGAAGACATTGATTTCTTACGTTGTGCATCACCTCTTGATCCTGTGTAACTTCAACCCTCTCCTTCACCTCCCCTCCTGCATCCTCGCTGAGTGTTCTTTTCCTGTTGCCCTTTACGAAGAACAAGCCAACAGCGCTGACGTACTTCCATGTCGCACTGGGCGATCTGTGCTCTCCAAACAAACATGCTGTGGCTGAGACAGAAGAAAACTCAAAAACAAAATAAATAAATAAATAAATACATAAATAAATATTTGAAAAAAGAATAAGAAGTGCTACCAGGGAGGAATTGTTTGAAATTAAGAAACATCAAAGCAACAAAACTTCCTGATAGCGGTTTGAGTTATCGTGCTGCATGTTCCAGTGCTGCCCACACACAAGATACAGATGTTGAGGTAAACAAAAGGCATAAACGAGGCTTAAAAGTGGTGGGGTTAGGAAACATTATGAACAATAAACATCTTATCTGCTGTAGATATATTTTTGAACAGCTTCGGTTCACAAAATCAGAGTTTCAGTTTGACTTTTTTATGTTTTTTTCTGTGAAAGATATTTTACGAACCTTTGCATTGCCATAGGTTTGGCATCCAAAGGTTTGTCAGAAAGGAATATTATGATGTTCCTGTCAGAAGTGACCCCATATAGGATCTGTGTTTGTTTCTTTTCTGTGCTTTGATACTTGTTGTTGGGGCTAGGAGAATTTTGGTATCGATCCGATACCAAGTTAAAACAGGGCTAGTATCATTGATTCTGATTCCGATACTGATACCGATACTTATGTTCATTGAATAATTATGTATAATAAATAAATAAATATAACAATTTCAATGACACAACAAAAATAACTCCCATTGCATGTGAGCATGATGAAGAGGACTAATGACTTATGCAAAACAGTTTGGAGACTCTGCACAACTCTTTCACAAATAAAATAATAATAAAGTCAGGAGTGAAAATAAAGTGTAAACAAAAAAATAGATGAATTTGACTCTGACTCTTTTATGGTCGTATCCAATACAGATACTTATCTTGGTATCAATAGTATCGATACTTGGATCAGTACACTCCTTTTTGAGGCTGTCACAACAAAAAGTAAAGGAACAGAGGACTGCATTCTCCTGTCTCTGCTCCAGTCCCTCCTACTCTCACCTGTTCACATTTGCCTTCCTCACAGGTGTCGGCGATTTACGTTCATTAAGGTTCCTTTATTTTCTGTGTCTTTCTGCTGGGTTATTGTCGGTTCATTGTGCTTCCAGCAGCCAGTTTGGTTTGTTTTTCATCATGGTTGTTTTTCCTAGAGTTTTCCTCTTAAGTATGTTTCTGTTGCTACATCAGCAGCCAGGGATGTTGACATCTCGTCAGCAGCTGCTCTGCTACCATTTTCTTCCCAAACTGCTGTGACCAGATTGTGCAACGCTGCTCTGTGTGTTTGCTTGTTATTTTCTCCTGCTTCTTTATTTCTATGAATTTCAACAAACCGTGCTGACGTCAGGTAGTTCGCTACGGCCTCGTCTTTGAGTTTTTAATTTCTGTCAATGCAGTTTGAAGAGACACTTTTTTGAAAGTAGGATCACCTGCGTTTTGACCACTTGAAGAGGTAAGCTGACATGAAGAACATTATTTTATCTGCCTTTGTTCCAAATTTGATAATGATTTGCAATGCTGAAGTATGTTTTTGTTACATTATTTTTGCTTCAGACTAGCACATGCTAGCAAAGTGTGTTGACGCTCGTCTTCGTCACTTGACACATTTCACACGCTGTCATTAGTTGAGGAGCTTTGTTTACTAAACAAACATCTACATGGTTTTTAAATGGTTTTCATTTCCTTGCTTTCTAAGACACATTAAGTTGATCTGATGCTGCAGTTTTCTGAGATGAGCCTTGCAATACTATTTTATACCTTTTCTGCAACGTTTGCATTGGATATTATAATTTTACAGTAGTTTTTTATAGATTATATACAGCGGGTAAAAGTATTGAACACGTCAACATTTTTCTCAGTAAATATATTACTAGAGGTGCTAATGACATGAAATTTTCACCAGATGTCGGT
>NW_013952459.1:344697-348077 GCF_001266775.1 Austrofundulus limnaeus
CTGAAGCTCCTATGTTCAATAGTTTTTGAGCTGTAACCATTTTTGTTTGTCCAGATACCCCCTTTTCAGATAAACTGGGGGTCCGGGGGGTGGTGGTGGGTGGGGCCACTGATTGGTGGACCTGACGAATAGCTAAACAGTAAAAGAAACTGAAGCTCCTATGTTCAATAGTTTTTGAGCTGTAACCATTTTTGTTTGTCCAGATACCCCCTTTTCAGATAAACTGGGGGTCCGGGGGGTGGTGGTGGGTGGGGCCACTGATTGGTGGACCTGACGAATAGCTAAACAGTAAAAGAAACTGAAGCTCCTATGTTTAATAATTTTTGAGCAATAACCTTTTTTGTATGTCCAGCTACCCCTGTTCAGATAAATTGGGGGTCCGGGGGTGGGGGGTGGGCACTGATTGGTGGGCCTGATGGATAMAGCTTCATCAGAGCTAAACAACAAAAGAAATCTGAAGCTCCTATGTTGAACAGTTTCAGAGTTATAAGCATTTTTACATGTCCTGACACCCCCTCTTTGAAAGGAGCCCCCTCCTCAAATATGGGATCTATCATAAAACCGTTGGTTGGCGCAATGTAGGTCAGATTCATCTACAGTCCTGCCAAATTTCATGTTAATTGGTGCAGCCGTTTTTGTGCTACGGTTGACCAAAAATCACTGGAAAAAAACAAAACAAAAAACAAAACAGCACGAGAACAATATGACTCCCACTTACACTTCGTGTGCGGGGGTCCTAACAAAGCACTTTGGTTTTAATTTTGATTGTACTAACAAATAGCCTGACAGCCTGATCAGAAATAAATATTATTTCTCCACGTTGCGCCCATTCAAAGAACTATCTAAAACAGATAAGATACTGACTGTTCATAACCTCCCTACAGTACTTCAAAGGATCTAAACTATTACCTTTATGGGAGTAAAAGAAAAGCTAAACGTTTCTTAAATTAATTGTCTTTTTTAAAAAGCGTTAAGCACTGACTGAACAGCTTCCAGATCACAATGGATGGGGCTAATCATACATGAGTGATCAGATACTCTTTCATTCCAGACTATTTTCTCTCTTCAGTACATATCAGCCTTTGTTCGGTGCAGCAGTTTGTGATGTTAAATGGTTCTGAATGAAATGTTGGAGAGGGACTTTTAACTGTAGTGAAGCAGCTGCTGGCTTTCTTCCAGTAACTGCTATCAGTCATCTGGGTAACAGGGGTTAATGAGAACAATCATAGATAATGAGAGGAGTGTGCTGACAAGCTTTATGTGTGTGAGGATGTGAAGTTTGACCTTTCAAAAAAAAAAAGCCTTAGAAGATGTTTTTCATTCCTGTGTTCTGCCATCGTTACTTACTGCTGCAAGCACTCAAATTACTGAGATCTTTTGGGAGAGCAAAAGAAGGAAAGTAAATTACCCTGCTGCATAAAGCAAACTGTAAACAAAGCAGCTACAGAGAGATCTGAAGAACAAAAAATAAATAAATAAATAAAATAACTGAACCTCACACTCCATGTGAATATATAAAAAGCTGTCTAATAATAAAGCTGCTTCAAGATTAATTTTTCAACATTTATTCAATTACCTTGCCATATTTAGGTTCCACACATAAAACAATATTAATTTTTGTTTATGCAGGTAATTTCATTATGACATGGCCTCATTCTCATCTTCATTTAAATGTGAAATAATAATTAAACAAATGTAATTATCAGTGCAATAGACTAATCATTTAAATGATCAAATATTAGTTTAATAAAGTACTAAAGATAGTAATCCCTTTTGATTAATACTTCTCCCAGTGACTTTAAATAATTAGTAAAATAAAAGACATAAAATAAAAATCGACAATATATTGAAAATTTGTATCAGATGTGGTAGGTGATGAGGTGCCAGTCTGTATTTTTCATTACATCATTATTATATTATTGATATAAATCAGTCAGACTTGACAAATACATAAAATATGCTATATAATGCAGTTTGTATGTAATTTTAACAACAAACATGACCATAAACCATGTTTCATTGTATTCTTGAATTTTAGTTTATTCGGGTTTAAGTTTTTATGATTAAGCTCCAGTTTTGTGTTAGTTTCTTTCTGTACTGCAGTCCATAGTGTGTTTATTTTATAAGTTTTTTGCTTTATTTCTTCTCCTGTTCCTGAACATGTACAAAGAAGAATGACTGGGTCACTTCCCTAGAAGTGAGCATTATTATAGGATTTACTTGCTTTACTTATTTTCTTTCCTTGTCAGGTTTGAGGAGGAAGAGGAAGGACCTGGTAAGGAGAACAAAGCAGAGGTGATGGAGAGTGGGCAGGCAGGTGAGTATTTATGTTTACAGTACTACATATGATAAACACCCAATGAATGAAAAAGACTTAAGAAACATGCTAGAGAGTCAGCAATGAGACCACAGAGGTGACAATACAATTTATCAAATTTGATAGTTAATGAGATAATTAGCTTCAGGTGGATCAGGATGTGATTTGGTACCAAGGAGTGTGCAGCAGAATCTCAGTCACAGTACGCAAAACTTCTATCAGTAAACTGCTCTGGGTTTTCCTGTTTTCTTTGACGTCTGCAGTTAGATTAGAAAACAATACTTCTGCTTGCTTAGGAATTCAAAACAAGACAACGGAAAATTTTTCAGTCCACAAAGCTCCACACCTTCTTTGGACCAAGAGCTCCTCGTGTATGAAATGATTTTCCTTTTAAAAGCACACACAAAATAATGTAAACTGCCTCTACAATAAAGACTAAAACGGTAAACAAATATATTCAGTAGTGCCTTCAGGCAACGGAAAAGAGAAGATTTAGAGGAGAAACAGAAAAGCTGGCGTTTATAAGATTTATTTGTGATGAAGACTGATGAGACCACAGCGTGTGGAGTGCAGCTGGTTGTAAACAAACGTCTGAAGACAATGATATTTCAAACACGGAGGATGAAAATTTAAACAGCAGAGGCAGACATGGTGAGATTAGTGAGGAGTACTGGCACAAATTATTTACTCCAGCGCTCTGTTTAATTCAGACACACACTCACACACACGTGTGTGTTCTTCTATCCAAATTGGGACTTTGCATTTACTTCCATTCATTTACCATTTATTTCTATAGCCTAGCTCTTTAGTGGCCCAGGACTGGATCTGATCTCGAGAGTGCGCTTCCTAAGAGATTTACCAACTCTGCGGAGCCATCAGGTGGCAGGTGGGACACATTAGTCCTAAACCGAACCCCTGACCCACCAACAATCTCCCAATGGGGGCCAGGATTTTGTCTCCACAAGGTTGTGCGTACCAGGATTATAGTCAAAAATTGTCCCCACCAGGTAACAAAACCATGCACACACACACACACACACACACACACACACACACACACACA
>NW_013952459.1:350650-361935 GCF_001266775.1 Austrofundulus limnaeus
AAAAAAAAAAAAAAAAAAAAAAAAAAGAATTGAAATTGTTTCATGACAGACTGTGATGCTGAGAAACAGCAAATTGCCGTCCAAACAAATCATTATAATACTGTGTCGTGTTAAAGCTAGATAAAACATAACAGAACAGCACCATCTTTTCCGGAGACAATCATACACGTTCTGATGTGTAACGTATGGCGCTGTATACAGCATTGGTTAGTATTGAAATGACTCCATTATCAGACTCACTGAGTCGAAAAAATAATGTATACACAACAATTCTGAAAACAGCCTTCAATGTACTGACCCCAGCTGACACGAACAGTTCACTGGCACTGCTCCATCTGAGCTTATAGTGCATCATTATATCTTGACTTGATGATGGAGGGGTTGCACTTTATTGAAGTCTTTTCTGGCACAAAGTTGAAGTCTGAACCCTGAGACGGCTAGATAAAAAATATATACATAATTTCGTGCTTACCATGGCAAACAAGTTAACCCCAATGAATCCTACCAGTTTTTTTAATCAGCATTTAATCTGATGCTAAGAAAAAGAAAGTGTACACGCTGGGTCAAACCAAAGATTTGATTTGATTCTAGAAAGTCAACAAGTGAGCTGCTGCTCAGCGGAGCAGTTAAAGGAAAATGGGAACGGTGAACTATCATCTATTTTTCCACATAAATACGCCCACAAAGCTCTGAGAAATCACACAGTTGGTGCATACCTCTGTGAGAAATAAACCAAAAAACAAGATGTACTTTTTGCCACTCAGCAATGTGAACTGAGTTCTCAACATTTTGATGAGCGTAAATGAAACAAGACATCTGCTAGCTTCAGCTGCGTTGAACACGTAATGATGTCTGATCAAATTGAATTTTTTTATTTTGTCATATCAGAAATCTGTGTAAGCAGCAGTAACTATTATACAACTATGATAATGCAATGAGATTTTGTTGTTGCAGTGTACCATGATACATGCACACATACTGTATGTTCAGCCTCTACATCTGCACCAGTGCAAACATTATGTACTACGCAGTGTAAGAGATATACAGTTTTGTTTTGCTGAGAGACCACATTGTATATCAAATGAGTCGAAACTTCAAACCAGTAGCCTGCTCGTGTGAGCATGTGTGTCCCACATAGACCTATATGTTGTAAATGAGAAGAGAGATGAAAGCCCACCGCAAAAAGAAAAGAAAAGAAGCAGCCAAATGCAATAGGGCTGTTAGTTTATTTATTTCTCAGTGTTTGTGTTTCTGCACATGTGCAGATGTGACAGAGACAAATGACTGCGTTTTCGCTGGATTTCATCCACAGGGAAGTTATTTTGCACACACGAGCAGACAAGTTGGCTTTTTTTCCCCCTCCTCTGATCTCCAGCTGCATTTTTAAAATTGGAACTCCCCTCAGCAGGGATTTCCACTAAATAAGTTATTAAAGCAGCTGAAACAAACTCAGCTACAGCTGTACTTTTTAATGGAACAGTTTCACATTGTCTAATATTTTTATTTACTGTTTAACAGAGCATTTGATGCGACTGCGCCATGTGTTTAGAAAACTGGAATCTTTATGACAGGGGTGTCAAATTCATTTTCACTGGGGGCCACATGAGCATTATGGTGGCCCTCAAAGGACCAGTTGTTGTTAACTTCATCGTTTTGGGTTTATCTTCTACTAAACACAAAAATGTCACGTTCCTAATCTCATTGCTACGACAAACAAAAAACAAGCTTATTTTAAGATCTTGACACGTCTTTGAGGCTCTTGGGCCACATAAAATGCAGGGATGGGCCACATTTGGCCCGTGGACCTTGTATTTGACACATGTACTTTACGGTAACAGCAGTGTTTTTGTCATACCAGCCGACACACACAAGTTTGTATTTCTATCTATATTAGGACCCTGTTTTATTGCCATTAATTTCTGTAGCGTGACCCTACACTATCACCAGTCCTAAACCTGGTCATCCTTCAGTTCGCACTTTAGTCCTGACACCCCAGTAGATCTCTTAGGACTGGGGTTTGGTTCCTCCAAAAAACTACGGGACCTGACAAGTTAGGTGTTTGTACCAGGAAAGGTCTTAAAAGGGTAACAAAAACAGGCACACACAGACACACATACACATACACATACACAAATCCCTCAGACTGTGTTTTTTTGCAGACTGAACTTTTACTGAACCTCTGTTAGCCGAGCTGAAAAACACATCCAGCACACAACATTGATTTCACTCAGTCAATTAACCAACTCATCCTCTCATCCAGACGGCCTTTTTTTTTTTTTTTTGGAACATTCCAGATGGATGTTTGGGTGTGAGTGAGCATTAGGCCTAAGATCCAAAGATTACCAGGACCCAGAAACCTGCCTTGGGCTTTGTGGTTTTTTTTAACACAACTTTCCCTGCTCCATGAACGTAAAAAAAAAGGGACATGATGCGTGTCACTTCTTTTCTTTCTCTGGCTCTCTCCTATGAGCTAAGTGGCTCAGACATTTAAAAACTACGTCTGCAGGGCCTCGTAGCGATATGTATCAAGCTCTTTTTCACATTTCTCGGCCCTGTGTTCTCTGATTTTAAACTCCTTGTGTGTCTTTGCATTGGTTTTCTGAAAAGAAGCTGACCCAGAATAGAATATCTCGCCTCGTTATCCATTCTACTAGAACTCTCGTCTGGCGAGATGGAGAACTGCAAGACTACAGGAGCGAAGCTGTGTGCAGCCGTCTGTTTCTCTGGTTAGTTATGTTGTGCTGTGATTCAGTAAAGGTGTGGCATTCCCGGGTACATAATTAGTGGCGCTGCTGTAATTATAGGTTTGAGTTTACGGGTGTGTGCTACTTTTTTTTAAAGGCAAATGGAACATCTAGAATGAATTACTCTTTTGTTTTCAGGAAGTAGAGAGGAGGGATCAGTCGCTTATGATAATGTACATATGCTCTTCCCTCAGTGTATAAATGACTGTTTCTGTGTGTGTTGTGTGTTCAACACAAGCCGTGGTCAGAATAATGACTGGTACAGTTAATTGTGTTTTTTTTTTTTAATTGTTTCAATCAGACATGAAGCCAAAAAAAAGTCTAAATACATAAAAACCTGGTGAGGAATCTGGCCTAATGAACACTTTGATTCTTGATATCAGGTAACAGTGCTTGTGTAAAGATTCTTATTCGAATGACCAAAAAATAAAAAAAACACTGCATCGTTTTACAAGTAATGTTGCTGAGTTTTCTTCACAATCTCATATCTGACAAAACTGAGACATTAAAACAAAATTCATTTATTTCAAAATTTCTAAACCCATATTTTATTCACAGTGGAACATGATAATCGTCAAAAGTTTTAAGCTAACACTGAACAAACAGGGTGATTTTGAATTTGATAACAGCAACACATCTCAAAAAAAGCTGGGTACAGATGTGAAGCATTCCCTTTTCTTCTGACAACAATCTGTAAATGTCTGGGGCCTGAGGAAACCAGTGGCTGGAGGTTTGGAAAGGAAGTGCATGATGGGTAAGTACAACTAGGAAAGGTTCTTGATTCCTAAAACTACAGATAAAAAAGAGCAACAAACATAAAATTAATTTAAACAAGAAAACATGAGTACTATGTCAAACTGAAAACTTATAACTCTCTTTGAACATTGCATTCTGTCAGGTTTATATTATCACGTCCTGTGCACCGACTTATCACAGAAAACAGTGCTTTACATGATATTTATCTCTTAGAACAACACTTAGCTGCACGGCCACAATACATACAGATGACCTTTAATGAGTATAGATAGTAAAATATTCTCTTTAAAGTGGACATATACTTTTAAATCCTTAATTTTCACATTAAATCATTCAATTGGGTCTGTTTAAAGTGAAACTGCAATGCTTTGATCTGAAATCCTCCTTATTGTATCTCCACAAGCTCCTCCTTCACCCCTTTCTGAGGTGTTTCTCAGATTAACTCGTTTTGAGGCTGTCTCTTTAAATCTAAATGAGGTCCTTCACACCCTGTCCCCCCTCCAGCTTCCAGAGTGATTCATTCCAGTTTGATAGAGGGGTTTACCACTATAGCAGAGCAAAAAAAAATTATTTACAAATTAATTAAAAGATGTCAACAAGGGAAGACTTGTCAATCCAGCCTCATGTTGGAGCCAGAGTCTGACCCAGAGCCAGAGGAGAAGGTGAAAAACTGTTATATTGGCAAGTCCAGATCTTATTTGGCAGTTCTGTTACAAATTATTTGACATCACAGTTCAGAAAACATCATAGAAAAAAAAGAGAAAACTAAACAGGTTGAAAACTTTGACGCAAATGGAATATACATATCTGTGCAGTACTTGGAGAGACTAAATTAAACTTTTCTGCACTCAAAACTCATTTAACGGTTAAAAAGTGGATTTTGTGTGATATGTTGCCTTTAAAGCAGGGTGCACGTACAGTAGATGCTTAATATTTAAAGCATGTGACATTTAAGCACCACCACAGCAAGAGCAAAGCAAAACAATAGAACCAAAACTTTGTTTAACAAAGCAGCCGTGGCTCCTGGAGCCTGAAACACAAATATGTGTTGCTGTGCGATCTGTAGCTTTCCTAATCTCTGATGGAAGCTCACTTTTCATGTGGACTCCATCATGAAGAGACAGCTGCTTGGAGGTATCTATGTAGTTGTTTGCATCATACAGAATGTTATTTTTAGTCTCTTATTCTTTCCAAAAAGTACATTCTGTGTTTGTGAATGGTTTATTGCATTGCAGAGGGACCCCTTTTCACCGGCTGATTAATCAGTTTGGTATGTTTATGTAGCTGGTTGCTGTCTGCCATGTTTTATTACCTTGAGCTGCGCAAAATACAAATGAGAAAATACTCTAACCATGAAGTTATGATCTTTGTTAGAGGGGAATGAAAAGAGAATTAATTTTACAATCATTTCTCAAACATTGAATTAATAACGTAAAACATACTCCCGCAAACAAGGTTTGTGTCTTTCTATTTTCAAAGCGCAAGATGTTAAAAAATCCAGAGATTATCTTCTTGGTGAACTGGTTCTGAAGAGAGCTGAGCAGAAATAATGAAATGTAGAGTGTCATTACTTATGACGGGAGTGTTTTTGTTTCTAAAAATGTCAAAGATCCTGTTCAGACCCGAATAGATCATGGGACTGCTATCGGTACATCTCAGATCTTTTAATTTTCACAAAACAAACTGATGAATAGTGAAAATATCAATCTTTTGGTCATCTAGATTATTCTGATCAGTTTTCTAATAGATAACTCATCTTTTATAATTGCCCTGCTTTGTCATGTAGACTCTAAGCTAAGCAAACAACAGGTATTAAGCTGAACCACTCAACATATATTTGCATGAGATACAATCACTTTAATATAAGTATGATAAAACTGATCAGAATAATCTAGATGACCTAATGATTGATATTTTCAAAAGGATCAACCACTGCTGCACCTGTGACCTTATTCTTATCACTTACTGCTGAAAGGTGAAGGGCCGGCTTTAATGTGGCTCCTGTCAGTGGTGAACCATTCACTTTAATGAATTTTAATGAACTGACTTGTTAGCTAATTGTATCAAGAATACAACTATAATTCAGCCAGTTGTACAAACATAAATTGAACGTGATAGTTGAAAGTCATTCATAATACTGTGAGATTTTGACTTTTGTGATAATTTTGATGTTTGACCGTTATAACTTTGTCATTTATTATTTTCATCTTGTTCTGCAGTGTCATGGTCTGGATTTTATTGTTTATTTATTGGTCTTTTGTTTGTTAGTAAGGTTTTTGGTGATTATTGTATTTATTTTTTACCTACCTGTGTTCCTAGTGTTGGGTTCTGTTAAGTCACTCTGGTCCCGCCCACTCATAATTGTCCACTCACCAGGTGTTTGTTATTAAAGCTCGTAGAGTTCAGTGTGGCTTCAACTGTTGTTTCCCTGGACGTAGTTTTAATTTGTAATTTCGCTCCCATCAAGTCTTCTGGTGATTTTTTTATTATTATTATTATTTTTGTGTGTGTGTTTTGGCCACATCAGCTTTTTTAAGTTTTTCAAGTTCTTATATAAAATTCTTGTGTTTTTTTGATCGCTTTACCTCTGGGCCTACTCCTGCCATTATCCACTCTTAAATAAAAACAGACTAATTGGTAGCACCTAAGGTTTATCTTAGTGTGTAAAACTTCTAAAGTGCTACTTTATTCACCTTTTGCTGCAGTAGGTGCACACTAATTTACAAAAATCTGTTTTGTCAAAAATGTTTAAACCACTAATCCATAAATAAATAAAGAAGATTATAAAAAAGCAAAAAAAAAAAATCACATAAGAAATGGTTTTTTTTTTTTGTAAATGGGTACCATCAAACAAACTACATTATGTTTAGTCAAATATTCTGATGAAAGAGTGTAATTTAAACACACCAAGAAGCTAAAAGGAGAAATACGTTAGAAACCAAGTTATCTGAAAACATGTTTACCCTCCGGTCTACATAAATCATGTTATTATGAATAATTTCTGCATGTGGGGAAGAAACACATTTCTCAAAACGTTTGTTAAAATCATATTTAACATTTATATAAAAGGTCAAAGATTAGATTAGATCAGATTAGCCTCCTTTTGATATATGGTATCCATGTAATTGCTCTGAGTCAACATTTGTGAATAAATTTGGTTGATGCTTTTTTTAATTTATTGCTTAAAAACGTGCTTAAATCCTGAAACCAGCAGGTGAAACAGTTCCAGACAATATTTGTCAACAACTGTTAACTGAGTTAAGACGGCGTGTTTAGTGTGGACCGAAGCAGAGATGTCTGGTTGTGTTAACCCAACCCTTCCACACAGGAAGCCCTGTCTTTAATTAGGAGGCAGCTCTT
This sequence comes from Austrofundulus limnaeus, assembly GCF_001266775.1. NCBI lineage: Eukaryota > Metazoa > Chordata > Actinopteri > Cyprinodontiformes > Rivulidae > Austrofundulus > Austrofundulus limnaeus. The sequence goes on from NW_013952459.1 coordinate 357,511, forward strand.
TGAAAATGTGCAGCGCATCTTTTCAGATTAAGTCCCACTCACCTGTCCTGTTGCCTTCAGATAAGATGCTGTTCAGGCTTTAATGAACTGAAAGTGATGATTTTCAAAGCAGACATCCAGCTGGGGGAGAGAAGACATCTCTCTTCCAATTACAGACTCAAATTGGGAGCCAGGAGGCGCCTTTGTTACTTTGAAATGTGACTGGCAGAGTTTCCTGCAAACCGGAGCTTTATGCTTCCTGTCTTCACTGAGATGAGGTTAGAAAAGTTAAAGAAGTAATAGTTACATTTAAAGAGCTGTGATGTTGTCTTCTCTCCTCTCGGGTGTTACCGGCTCATTGTGTGGCTCATTAATTAACAGAAAAGTTGCAACTTTCAATTCAGTTTATTTGTGGAGCATCATTTGATAACGAGAACCGTCTCAGAAAATTATAAGTCCAATCGAGTTAAATTCACAGCAGATTTTAGCTCAGTGTCTGTCAGTGTTGTATAAAGTACCTCAAAGTGATACTTGAGTAAAAGTACAAGCATCTTATCATAAAAATACTTTGGTAAAAGTTAAAGTCTTCTCTAAAAATATTACTTGAGTAAAAGTACAAGTATCTTATCATAAAAATACTTTGGTAAAAGTTAAAGTCTTCTCTAAAAATATTACTTGAGTAAAAGTCTTAAAGTATCTGAATTTTTTTGTACTTACCGTAAGTATCAAAAGTAAATTTCTGACACAAAATCTACTTAAGTATTAAAAGTAAAAGTCCTGAGTAAAAGTGAGCAGTTAGATTGTCCAAAATGGCATTTATTGGGAGGTGACTTCTCCAAAAAATATTTTTTCTGACGGCGTGCAGCTGTGATGGGTTGTGTACCTAATTTCCCTCTGGGATCAATAAAGTATTTTTAAATTGAATTGAATTGAATTGTACAAGCTAAAGGGGTGTCACAATGGTATATATTTATACTTCTCATCCAACTACAGCTAAATTCTCTCCATCCAGGAGACACAATTTAAGGATAGTATTTTTTTAAGTAATAACAACTTGTAATAAAATAGGAGTAACGACTTTCTACTTCTTACCTTTTTAAAAAATGAAGTGAGTAGAAAGTACAGATGATTGTGTAAAAATGTAATAAGTAAAAGTAAAAAGTACGCTGAAAAATAATTACTCAAGTAAAGTACAGATAACCAAAATTTCTACTTAAGTACAGTAACAAAGTATTTGTACTTAGTTACTTTACAACTCTGATGTCTGTTAGACCACATGTGTCAAACTCAAGGTCCGCAGGTTCATTGTAACCCACCATGGCATTTTATGTGGCCTATAGCAACAAAAATGTATTAAGGTCTTAAAATAAACTGCTGTAAAGCCAACCATAAACTACATCTCCCATAATGCATGTCGATTATTTTAACGGGCATAATTCGTTGTGCAAAATCTACATTTCCCTTCATTTTTACCAGCTACTTTTGCCGCGGCTCAGTTGTACTGGGAAGTAGGAATTTCCAACTTACAAGTCGTAAATTTAAACTGTAACGTCCCTCCAGTGGGATTTCCCAGACAACCATGAGTAAAACTCTTACTTTTACTTTAATAATATGCCTATGTTATTTATTTCACATTTAGTCAGTCAAGTAACACTTTTCATTGGTTATAAGAAGGCATGTTTAAACACTGTTTCTATGCAGGAAATACCAAGTAGATAGTTATCATTTGTTATCAGTGCTCAGCCATAGCATCAAGACAAGGAACCTGACATTTTGTGTTTAGTCGACTACAACTGGCCATTTGAGGGCCATCATAATGCTCACGTGGCCCTTGGTGAAAGTAAATTTCACACCCTTGTGTTAAAGTGACTGAGTTATTGTCAATTTTGTGTTTGCTAAGGTTGATTAGCCATGGCTAGGTTAGCCGTCTTGAATCAAGTTCACTGCAGAAGTTAACTGGTTGCAGCTGCAGATCCAGTGATGACTTTCTGAGAGTTTCATGAAAATCCACCCAGTGATTCACGAGACAGGATATTTTGCTAACAGACAGCTAGACAAACACAACCACACAGACGCATATAAGCAGGTGAGCGATAACAACAGAATAAACACAAGCCAGTCAGTGTTTTAGTAAATATGTGTGTATTGTCTCATGATAACTGGATGCATTATTTCTAATATTTTGCACGACAGTAGTTTCTCAGCAGAGGAATACAAATGTGAAAAGAAAAATTTTCATAAAACAGTATTTGCTGCTCAGAAAACTGTAATTCTGTATTCATGACTTGTCCCCCAAGCAGCAGACAGAACACTGAGCACAGCTGGCAGCCAAGTCCTTTGTTTGTGTGTGTGTGTGTGTGTGTGTGTGCACGCACATGGTGACTGCATCTAAAGTAGCCCCTGTTGCACACTCATGGCACTGTGATTCAATTATATAGAGCCAGTGCTTTGCCTGAATATTAATCTGGGGTCCAAACTTAATTTGTCTGGTGATGGGGGGACACAAACCCATCTGGCTTTATGGTAAGTGTAACAGTGTGTGTGTTTGTGTGTGAGTGTGTGTGTGTGAGGGGGGTTGTCTTTCTATTGTTAGACAAAGAGGGACCTGTCACGGTGCTCTGAGGAAGACAGATCAGATTGTGGGAGGCAGACAGTCACCAGACAGATGGATCCAAACAGACACACAAACCACAAAAGAATAAGAACTATTGAAAAGTACAAATGTTTCTAACGCAGAGATTGTAGTTTTTAATCAATTATCTTCTGATATTGAGCAATATTATTATTATATTTATTTATTTAGGTGTTGATGTAATATGAATGCAGAACCCTCCCCACAGACAAATTTATGCTCTTTTAAAGCATTTAAAAATGTTTTTTTCAAGCTTTCTGTGGTGATAACATGTTCTGAGCTTCAAGTTCCGATTTCACCTAAAACACGTTATTTTGCTTTAAAAGAAAACAAAATTGTTTTGTGACATCACACACAAAACAGAGGACTGAAAGACACAAAGTTTTAGAACCTGCCACTTTTCTTCAAGCACGCCTTCTCATAATGCAGCTGCAGGAAGACTCAAAGGGAGAGAGCGAGCCTTTTTATTGGAATCTTGTTGAATCTTTATACATCAGAGCACTTGACAGTGAAAGCAACACACTTACAGTTTCAAGTATTTTGAGCTTTTAATTCAAAATCCAACCACTTTTCAAAGCCTGAAGTACTTGGAAGTAGTTCCTTGAATTTTCAGCCCTCGTGAACAAAACAAAAACAGAAACACTCAGATTCTCACTTTGAATCTGAACTCCTCTGAATCATTTTGATTCCCTCCATTTCAAAGACAACACAGTGAGCGTATCAAACCCGTCTGGGCTCAGTCATTGTCAGTACACAGCTGCATTTGTGTGTGGATGAATATCCACAGCACCAACCGNCCCCCCCCCCTCCTCCCCAGCGTCACATGGCCTGCAGTCCTTTGGGACTGAGGCATTGCGCCCCAGGGCATGAATGCAACCTCTCCTTGACCCCCCTCCTCTGTGCAAGTGACCTTCCTCTGACGTGTGAGGTTAGCTTTTATACTGCTGCTGGGGTCAAAGGCAGTGACTGGGAGGAGAGAGGCTGAATGGGTGTGGGGGGCCACGCGGGGCGGGGTGCAGAGCTGAAACAGAGAAGAAGACAGAGGAGGGAAAGAGCTGAAACAAAGCAAAGCGCAGGAGTGTGGTTTGTTGGCAGGAGGCAAGATGGGGGGGTGGGAGCAGGAAGTTACCAGTCTTCATGTCAACATGTCTCTCACTTTCTGTTTTACACTTGTTTTTTTTTTTCTTTAGGTGTCTCGAGGAGGTCTGCAGGCCTGAGCAGAGGTGGTAACGCAAAGAGGCAGAGAGAAACACAAAGCCAAGCATCGTTTTGTTCATGAACAGTCTTTGTTTCTGACTTTTAAAGTCTCACTGTGTGTGTTTATAAGAGAAACATGTGAAAACATGTTGCAAGTGGATAATTACTAATAGTCTTTTGTGTCTCACTGTCAACAATGAAACATCTGAATCTAACACTGCACAAATAACTGTTTCTAAATTTAATGTTCTCTCACGTTAACTTGCCTTTCTCACCTGTTCTCTCCTTCAACCTCATATTTGAAACCTCACAACCAAAACATATTAAACACAAGACAGCTTTATTTAGACGTTTTTAAATCTTATCACCGGGAAATCTTTCTTCATTCTCTGTGAACAATGAGAAACTTGGTCCTGTTAAAGGTTTAAAAGTAATAGAAAACAAAAGCAAACAAGCACGAGGAAATTATTGATTCCAGTGAAACAATATTGTCCTTTCACCTTTTTTTTTTTTTGAGTCTTGTGTCTTTTCAGATGTTTTTTTCTTTTCTTTTTTATTTATCAGCCAGTGAGCCTTCAGAATTTTCTCAATTGTAGGGCCATGTGTGTGTGTGGGGG
>NW_013952459.1:362175-369734 GCF_001266775.1 Austrofundulus limnaeus
GTTTGAAAGAAAGCACAAATTTGAAACTTGCCTGCTTCTAAACATGTACTCTTAAAAATATGCATATAAACTGGAGGCTGTGGGAGGGGCACAGTTTTTTTTTAGGGGTGTCCCATCAGTGAAGCCTCTTGTTTAAGTTAAACATACATAACATATCAGATCTTTTTGCCTACATTTTGTTTTCAGTTCCACTTTTCGGTTTTGAATAAACTGCCTTTAAACAAAAGTTTCTTTATGTTTTCTGTCGTCTGCCGTCTCAGTTCTGCTTACAACACAAAGTGTGATGAAAAAGAAGTTAGGAGGCTTGTTTGACAGATTAAGGAACTGAAAAACGTGCTTTTAATCATGCAATTAACAAGACATAGATGCTAATGCATGATTCAGTAAAAAAGAGAACATTGCAAGTTTTTTTGCTCTGTTTTATTTAGCTAATTTTTACATGCTGATCATGTAAACAGTTTGTTGCATTAAATCGAACCAGCCATGCATACAAGAAAACCTGTAATTTAGATTATTTATTTATTGCTAAGAAGTTAGAAAAAGCTGGGTGCTCTGCATTTACCTTACAGCCTTTTCAATTAGAGTAAAACACGTTTATATAAGGTTCTTAATGGACACCAAAGTAGAGTTTGACCTGTGTCCATTCACTGTGTAAGATTTGTGTGTTAGTCTGTGGCTCTATAACAACCCAGAGCTGAACAGGTTTTTACACCTGGATGTTAAATCTGACACATTCATGTTTCTCTTGGCTCTGAGGGGAGTGTTAGGACAAACTGCAGCTTAATTGCTCACCTGGCCGTCACTCTTAAAGCAAGTCCGAATGTTCTGTAAATAAACAGGATGTCAAGCGCTTTACTCTGAATTGCACGTGTGTAAGTTGTCATTATTTAGAGCAGCAGATGTTATTTTTTTAATTCCAGAGGAGATGTTTGTGACGGATCAATAACTTAATCAGTCTGTGTGGGGAGAGTCATAAATGATGATGTGCAATTATGTCCAATAATGTCTCGCCATTAGCAGCCCAGCTTGGCTGATAAAACACAAATCAATTAAAAACAAAAATCAATAAGGATCTTCTGATTGTCTAAAAGGTTTGTCAATAAAACAGGTTTATTTGAGCTCTTTCTCATTTTTTGTGATTAGGTCCAAGTTTTACAGTCACCGCCGCTCGATAAATGCCCAGCTTGTTGTTGACAATTTATTTTTTACGGCGAGGTTAACGAACGGTTTGGTTTTGGCGATGGCTGCATCGATTCGCGTGCGGACGACTTCTTTAAAAACACAAGAACAGCAGCAGTGCGTGAAACACAACACAAGTGGGGACACCGCCTGCAAACCATCTTCTGACAGTGAGTTTTTGTTCCAAACAAAAGGTGGGCAGGGAAGTGTGAACTGAGCTCATCACCTTGCATGAGAAGAAGTGCGGGGATAGAAAAAAAGATGCAGTTACCATGACAACATGCCTCCAAACAGCATCGTGAACAGGACTTCCAAAAGACTTTCATCATGCAAGTGTCTCCCTTTGTTTCAGAGAGGTGGAGTCACACACATTTCTGATTCACAGACCACATTCAGCTGCTTTGTGTAGGTGTGTGTGTGTGTGGGGGGGGGGGGGTTTGTTTCTGGTGACATTCGGGGGCAATTTTAAGACAAAAATCCTACATTTGGGGACAAAAGTCGAGTCCCCATTTGGTTTAAATGCCATTGGTAGGTTGGGGGGGTCGGGTTTAGGACCAAGGTGTGAACTGAGTTTAGGTTAGTTTTAGGGTCAGGTAGGTACCTGTGAGGTTAGCCTTAGGGGTTGTGGTCAGGGTTAGGCTGTAGAAATGTAATGGAAGTCAATGGAATGTCCCCAAATGGATAGATGTGCAAACGTGTGTGTGTGTGTTTGCATTCAGGGCCGGAGACGGGAGTTTTTCCCCTCCAGGTCATGCGGAGTGGTTGTGCAGACACCAAATAATGGTGGCTATTATGGCGCCCGGTGCCGCCAATCTCCATGTCAGCCCCCCCACCCCCCACCCCCACCCCGCGCGTCTCCGGGATGGGCCCCCACGATGGCCTGAATGGGCCGATAAATGGCCCTTTTGTTGGTGGGGCTCGTGTCTGAAGTGCAGCCAAGGAAGCGCTCGTACACACAACAAACACACACATTGTTGTAGCTTCCACTTGTCGAACGAGAAACTTTCAGGGGGTGAAGCGTGTCTGCAGTTCACACACACACACACACACACACACACACACACACACACACACNTGACTTGATTCATTTTTGTAACTGTATTTATGTCAAACCCAGACATTTTCCCTAAAATTAACCATTACTGGTCTATAGTTAACACTAACCTGAACACACACACACACACACACACACACACACACACACACACACACACACACACACACAGATATGAAGCTTGGAGCTGTTGGTTAATGAATTACTTTAAATAGGTGAGAGATGCTGCCGCCCACACATTGTAATTATCATATATATTGTATTGGCATTTCAGGGCTCAGTGTCAGAAAAAAAGTACACATTTAATGAAAACATGAATCTTCGATGAGGAGAACAGGCTCATATATATTTCTATATATATGTGCATCATTAAGCATGATATTATTGCCATAAAGAAGCAGTGATATACGTTGTAACCACAGGGAGCCATAAAGATGTAAGTAACTCAACGCTTCACCAGGAATCTCGTTTTTAATAAAGTTTTATAGAATAAAACCACATTTACAGTCAAGACCTGAAATTTGATGCAAAGTTTAAAAAAAAAGAAAAGATTATTTTTCCTCTTTGTGTCAATACAAATTGCTCCCAGATTACTGCTTGTTTACAAACTGTAATATAATAAAATAGTAAATTACTTTTAAATTAAACTATTTTTTGTGGGTCTTTAAAAAACTTTTATCATGTCTGGTTGAGATTTTAGTACCAAATGTATTGTTTTTGTACTCACAGTTGTATATTGCTTTCAGTTTGTTGATACTTTTTAAATTAGTTTATGCATCAGCTGTGTGAAAAAAAATATTTAGAGCTGTATTTGTGCTCAGATTTGTTCCCAGCAGTGTGGACAGAGTCTCAGACAGTCAAAACAGCAGACAGTAGCTCTGCGGCACCAGCATTTGTTACTAGGGAACTAGAAGGATGCAATTATGAAAACACCTGGTGTTCCATATTACCTGGGTGTACCTGCATGTGTTGAGAAGGGCTACTGTTATTTAGAACAACAGGGACAAAAACAACAATGCAAAAAGAAGTATAAACACGTTTCAGCATTCTTTTCAGTATAAGATGAAAGAGTTTTAAGCAATCAACAAATAAAGAAGGCACTGCAGTTAATTTACACTCTGCCCAATTGCATTCTGGGTATTAATGTACTTTTAACTGTTTGTTTGTTCACAAACATCAAAGCCCAGCCACTAAAGCAAATGAGCAAAGTTAGGATATCTGTGCAACAATATTGTTAATTAGATGAATTAATTCAACTCGCTGCTCTTTGTGATGACGTTCTGTTTTTATGTTGAGCTTTAATGATTTGTGTTGCTAGATAATTTAAAATAAGGGTCAAGCTGCATGGATCAGTCTGATTTTAAAAAAGGGAAAAAAGAGGGTTAAGTAATGTGAGTCACTGCATGTGCAGCATGAATGAGTTATGAAACTTTTATTCTGAGACGTTTTTGCGACTCCACAATATTATTTATAGTTGGTTAAAAAAATGAACCGTTACAAAATGTTTGACAGTATGACATTTCAGCTGTTACTTTAAGTACCATTTCTTCAAAATATCCAAAAGTTTCTTCATATTTTGTAATAATTTTTTACAGCTTTCTTAAAGTAAAGTGGCTGAAGGTCCAGCCTAAAAACAGTAAAGCTGTTGCTTGAAACAAAACTGGTTTCTCATCTGAGTCAAAGGTCAAAGATCAAAGTTAAAAGGTTTTGAAGAAAATTAGTGGAAAAGCAGCCAAAACCCAAAAAAAAAAAAAAAACAAAATCTTGAAAGACTAAGAGGTCTTTAGAACTGTTAAAACCACTTTAAAAGATTACAACAGGAGTGTAGGACTCAGTTACACAAAGAGGCCAACGTTCAAAACTTGGTCCAAGTCAACAATCTTTGTCAAAGTTTACTAAAAAAACATTATTCTTATGTAACTACAAACTATCTTTTTCAAATTATGTTTTATGTAACACATAACCTAACAGCTGAAGAATTAACATTTAATTTAGAAAGACACATAAGCATAACACATAAGTTTTAAACGCATTACCTTTTATGAACAACTTTTTCATTTATTGTATCTTATCACATCCAGCAAATCAGGTAAAAAAAAAAAGCTTATTAAAAATCTAATTGTTTGACTTTAAAATAAGTCGACCTGAGGGGGAATAAACATTTCCATCTGTCTTTGACCCTGGTCTCAATAGTTCTTCCTCAAAAGAGACATTTTATTTTATTTTATTTTATTTAATAAACAAAATAATAATGTTCTTTATAGTTTTGATTTATACTTTCTTTTAAATACAAGTTATTATCATTTTATAAACCAAAGTTACAGAATGAAAGGAATGACAATCTATCTTCTTGCATTGTAACAAAGAAAAAGAAAAAAAAACACAAAAATAATATTGTTCCAATGTTTTTTTATTTGTTTAACACAAATCTTTGTTTAATCAACTGTTATTTGACAGTAAAGTGATTATGTGTTTTTCTTTTTCTTTTTCAATTTAACTAAATTGATCATTTATTTTAGTTTAAATAATTCACTCTTATTTCATTGAACTTATTTCATTTTCATTCAGTGTAATCCAGTCAAGGTTTCAAACTGTCTTGCTGTCCAGGTGCAGGTGTTATTCCACTATGGTAAATGCCCTAAACTGCTGCTCTTACTGTAACCAACCCAAGAGTCGAGGTCATGTACTTAGTACTTTTTTCTCTTTAGAAATGAACCCTGCTACAAAGCCCTCGACAGAGTTAGAAAGAAGAGAGACGAGAGAAGACGTCGTCTTCGTCTAACTGAGCTGTTTTCCCTCCACAGGAAAAATCAACATTTGGCAATCAGATTTGAGTCTTTTGCCAACGAGCAGATCTTTGCCTATCGGCTCACGACACCTTCAGTCATGATCCCAATAACCAGCTTTGAAGCTCCATTAAGTTTTTTAAACTTTTGATGAGAATCTTTTATTTTAAAGGAAAAAAACCGAAGCGGATTTGGCTCACTCCTTCGGACAGTGGCAGATTACCAAAACTTTGGAAGTTTTTACTGGCCGTAAGGGACCTGACCTGAGTTTCTTACCAACCTTGTGAATTCTTCCTACCGCTTAACCTGACGGTCCACACCTCCAGGTAAAAGCTGAGTGTTTTGACTGAGTGGACCGGAGTTTGGGCTGACGCGTCGGCAGAGACCCAGTGTTCGTTCTGGTTTTTTCACATATTGATAAGCTAAAACGTTACACCTACTAACATTCCTCCTTTTCCTTCTTTTTATTAAACCTAAACCTGCCATATAAGTTTCATGTACCTGCAAACATCTGGTTTATTAAGACCTTAAGTTCTGCTGTTTCTGTTTGAGTTGTCAAATCGACATTATTTATAGACGCGTGCGTATTTTTGTTGATGTTTAAACTCACAAAATTTGATTGTTCAACATAAGATGTACATTAGTAATTTATTTGATTCTGTAAATAAAATTCATTTATTTTAGATCAACTTAAATTCCTGACTATGTTCACTTATTCTGTGTTATTGTCAGATTTACACAGAGAATTATTTATTTCCTTAAACAGAATAACTCTTGGTTTTCCTCATAACTTTGGTTATAGAAGATGTAGTTGTATACCTACATGAGAAAAGAATACAGAAAAAAATTAAAGCTGATCGTCTGTACTCCACACCAAAATTAAAGATTATTAAAAATTTCTAATTTAAATTTCTTGAAGGCTGGCCAGGTGTCATGCAAATAATTCACTAAATAGGATGGAAAAACCAGACACCAAAAAACTATTTCACATTGAAAGTATCACCTTTGGGGCCAGATAAAATGTCAACAAGGGCCAGATTTAGCCTGCGGACCTTGAGTTTGACGTAAATGCAAAGTCTGTTTGCTTGAAAGCTAGAAAAAAAAGCATCTTAGTTTTCACCAAAATCATCAGTTTTGATCCAATCAGTATTTTTCTGCTCTAATATACAGAATAATCCTGAAATTATGAGGTTGGTTTTTTTTGCAACATACAGTTGGTCAGTGTAAAGTAAAACACTGAGCAGTTAAAATGTCTAAAACTGGACAAGCTGTGTGAACACGAGGAAAAACACAAACATGCAACATATTTCTATACATTCATGTTATGAGTCATCTTCAGTTCTGTGTGTTTGGTCAATTTTTCCCTGTTAGACTCATTAGTTAAGTATCTAAGCTCAGTATATAATTTGGTTTTATAGTGAATTCAGCTGAATTGATGTGTATAATCAGCAGCAGAGGAGACCATGGGAGGGGTCTGCATGTTCCCAGACAGAGAGCTACCTTGTACTGCAGCTCATGGCCAAGCTCTGAGCTTTATTTTATGTGTGTTTACACACCGAGAACACGCCTCGCGCAGCACGCCGCCTCACAAATCAAAGGCCTGCAGACACGCAGGGAGAGCAGGTTTGTAAAAGCAGGAGGAGGCAGACAGCTGCAGCACTTTTTTTCTGATGAAGACACACTCCAGTCGAGATGTCAGCTCGCGTTGATGCTGCTGCTCCTCACACCTTCATGTATTTTTCAGTTTCTTTCTGCTCTTCATAAAGGTCTGAATCCAGCAGCACTTTTATCTTTCTCGTTTCCAATTTCACCCTCCCTGCAGAACTTTCCCGCTATCTGTCAAAGAAGTTGGGTTGCCTGGCAACAAGGTCATGCTGGTCGCAGCATGATGCTACTTTGACAGGCGGTAGTCTGGCAACAAAGACATCAGGTGCTGCTGCTCGCCGCTCATCTGTGGACCCTTCCATCGACCTCCAGCAGCTACTTCTTGTGTGTGTGTGTTTGAGGCTCTGTGGGTGCTATACACCAGAAACCACATTCATTTTGAGAATACTCCTCTAATTTAATTTACAGTATCAGTCAAAATGCCAAATAATACATTTTAAATGACAGGAAGACCCAAACAGATAATCTTAAAAAGACTCTTTGGATTTCCTGTTCACAAATTTCCAGAATGCTGTGGATGCTACCCTCTCTCATCTCTAATTATGTTGTGGACGGCCACACCAGATCCAGCATTAACTCTAAGAATATTCCTCTAATTTAATGTGGACATAAATAGGACACATTTAGCTGTGACATGTATATGAAGATATCAGAGAGCATGACGAATGATTAAATACATTTAAAAGGACCAAGAAGAGTGAAATGACAGGAAGATCCAAACACTCTTTATTAGGACTTTTTACGTCTTCTATTCAAAAAGTGTGCATTCAAAACGTAGTGGATGCTCCCTGTGCCCCTATATTATCTCTAATTACACTGTGCATGTGTGTGTGTGTGTGTGTGTGTGTGTGTGTGTGTGTGTGTGTGTGTGTGTG
>NW_013952459.1:369964-376403 GCF_001266775.1 Austrofundulus limnaeus
CACACACACACACACACACACACACACACACACACACATACACACACACACACACACACTGCTCCAAAATGCCGGTTTAGCTGCAGTGAACCTTGAAAGAGAGCGATTAAGAAGGAATGATCTAATGATTTGTCTCTGTGTACTGATTCTTTTTGAGTGTACTGGGTATTTTGGTACGTATCTGATGCTAACTGAGTACTTGCCACAAATATATTGGGTACATGCCGGGGTATACTGCAAAAAATGTCCACCTAACCAAGTTTTAAAATCTAATATCCAGCTAAAAAATATTTTTGATCTTGCTTTGAGACTGATTTACTAAACAGGAACTGATTGTGTAAAAATAATCATCTTGTTTTCAGAATGTGTAAGATTATTTGTCTTGTTATCCTGAAAATTTGACTCAAATTAAGTCAAAAATTCCTGCCAGTGGAGTAAGGAAATTTTACTTGGTAAGATTCTTAAAATACTTGATTTGACTCAATTTCTTATTTCAAGAATCAGTAAAATTTGCGTCCAATTTTCAGGCTAACAAGACAAATAATCTTACACATTCTGAAAACAAGATGATTATTCTTACACAATCAGTTCTTGTTTAGTAAATCAGTCTCAAAACAAGATCAAAAAGATTTTTTGGCTGGATATAAGATTTTAAAACTTGGTAAGATGGACAGTTTCACTTGCTACCATCTTTGTTTTCCTCCAGGTTCTTTGGTGTTTGAGAGCTCTCCTCTGCCTCTGTTCGCAGCATAAAGATGGATGTGTTGATGCTGGCAGAGTGCATGCTGCTGCTGGCAGCAACAAAGTGAGAGCAGCACACTGCAGCCCACTTTTCAGGCCAGGCCACTGCAAGGGCACACATGCTCCTGAGCAACAAGGACGTCATGCATCTTCACCTTAAAGCCAGCAGCTTTAAGACCTGTGAATGGAGCACATTAATGAAGTGCAGTTCACAGAACTCCTGCAAAAACAGGGCTCCACATACATTACAACAGTGATGCATTCAGTTCTGTTTACACGGGTTCTGTTCAGTACATTCTTCTGCACTGAAGTGTTGTTGTTTTTCACACTTGATTGCGAGGGCAGAGATTAGCTGCTTTTACAGCGTAAAGGTCTGCTCGGTCCAAGCTTTAGTAGCTCAGCTATTAGTAAGTGGACAACTGTTTTTGACGTTTTCATTCGATTTGATTACGTTTTCTTATTCACCGACAGTCATTAAATTTACCTCATGAGCTGGAAAAGCAATGGGAGATTAAACAGATTTTAATTAATGTCAGGATTATACCTTTGAGACGACTTTTGGTTTAAAGTTAATGTTACACACAAACACAAAATCAAACACCTTGCATTTTATTAGCTCAATTTTATTATTTGTCTGGAAAAAAAAACAAAAAACAGCACATTTTATTTTTGTGAACCATGTTTTAAGCATGTGTGTGTTTTTGCTTCAAACAAACAAGGTGTTCATGGGAAAAGTCTTATTTTAAAGACGCACGTTTCCTAATTTTGTTTGAAGTTGTGACAGTTTAAATTCAGCTGTAAACAAAAGAACTATCACAGAGCCCTATCTTTTTCAACATCTTCAAAAAAAGTCAATTAGTTTTCATTGAGGGTTTTATAAAAAATTTCAGTTTTTGTTAAAAATGAGAACTTTTCACCTTGTTTACCTAAAACAACCAGATATGTTCTGCCCAGATGTAGGATTTGAACAAATTTTACTGCTCATAGAGAGGATTTAATGGCTCTTTTTTCTATAAAAGTAATAATAGACAAGGTTATTTTGCTTATTAGGATGAGGTTAATGTTAAAAGCACAGCAAAGTGGCTGCAGAATATTGATCTGAATATTTTAAATCCAGGCACTATTTAGCGTCTCCTGTGCAGTTTTTTTCTATCACAAAGACAATAAGCCTCAATTACTGCCAACATAAATCACACCTGTTTTTAAACTAATTCAGATGTATGTTTTGATATTATAAAACCTGTTTTAGAATGCTTCAGTGACTGAAGACAGAGTGAGGGGAAAAAGAGGATTAGTTTTATTTTGAAAGAACCTCTTCAGATTGATTTGACCCACTGGTTCTGTAGGAGTTACTGCAAATTAGGTTAATGAGTGCGTGTGCAGGCATCTCATTTAAACCAATAAATTTAAATCATTTGCTGACTCAACGAGTCATTGACCAGAATAGGTCACGGAAGCATTTCATACAAAGTGAGCGTGGAAGTGAGCAGATCATGACGTCACTTCCTGTATTGCTGCCTGACCAGGAAGGAGGGTGACAGCTTCTGGTCAAATCACTTTTTAACTAAAAGACAGTTTTCCTTCAAAAGCTGTGGCTGTTGATCTGAGCAGGTGAATGTATCCAGTGTTATATTTAAATTAGTTTGATTTATGTTTAAAAATTATATTTGTAAAAGTCAGCAGGTTCTTTTAACGTTGTTTTCCTTTTTAATTATTGTAGTATGCTAATAATGTAAGTTTAACAACAAAAATCAATCAAAACAAACATTTAATTATGACTTTGAAATATGAAAAAGAGAAAATATAGACCTAACATCAATCATTCTTTAATTTAATGTCTGAAAAGTTTATATAGTGTTAAAAAATCTGCTAATATGATGTGATTTTTCAAAAATGCCATCTAGAAATCTATTTGAATTTGTATAAAACACTCAGCTGGAACGTCTGAATCCAAATATAGTAGAGATTTTTTTAGATGGTAGTATAAACTACAGTACAATAGCTGCTGCCGAGATGGAAAGGTCAAGAGAGCAAACTAAAACCACATCATAGCCCACAGTTATTGATTTCTCCCACAGTAAAGCACATCTGGGGAAGCTTCTGTGGATTTTCACTGTACTTGTGTTTTACACCATATCTGGCCTTTGTACCTCTCGGACTACACAGAATACATTTTAAAGAACCGACTCTCTGTTCGCTTGTGTTCTGTCAAAACACACAAACACACACACACTTTGCACAAAAGCTCCCAGATCTTAAACAATGTGCGCGTGTGTGTTGCAGCCAGCAGACAACTTATGAGAATCATCCGCAGAGATGCTTGAATTGAGGATGTGCCGGCGCCTGTGTTGGGAGTTTGTGTGAGAGTGTGTCTGTGTGAGCCATTATCTTAATGTGAGCGTCCTCCCTGCTCGTCTTCCCTTCGCCATCAAGGCCAGCGGAGATGCAGCCGGCGTGTGTTTGGCTTAAACAGAGGACAAAACTGTGTCGAGTCACCCAGGACATAATCATATACGGATTCATTCGTTTTAAAAAAATAAAAATAAAGTTTAGCAACAAGTAGAGGAAGAATGGAGCAAAGATCTCTGACTCTCATCATCCAGAATCCTTTCAGACCCAAATGATGGGCAAAATATTTCATAACTGATTATTTGGTTTTAGTTCAGCTATGCAGACTTCCTTTTAAAGAGAGCTTAAAAGGAGCCAAACAGGCTGTCGTTTTTTTTTTTTTCACTCTCCACTTGATAAATCTCGTCTCTCATACCGTTACTCCTCACACAGGCGGACGTCCACCTTGTATTAATCTAATCTACGGTGTCTAAAAGCACAGACTCCTCTACAGAGCTGTGGGGATCCTTTAAGACCAACGTGTGTCCGTGTCCTCACAGCTCCAGGCTAAATTGGCTGATGCTAAATATAAAACTTTCCTTCACCACATGCAATTATTCCTCAGTAGGCTCAACCTTCACCCTGACCATACACACACACACTCCTATGTTTGTCATATCGTCTCATGACTTTATAACTTTCTTTTTTGCATTGTTTTAGAAAAGGGTAGGTCATTACTGAACTGATAAACACTTTAAAGTACCTGTGACGTCAAATTTTTGTAATACATTTGAATGTATTTTTGAAAAGATGTCATTGACAAAATATTGCAAAAGAAATTTCACGTCGCTGAGATGAACAGTTGTTGAGATTTTTGCCTGTAAAATAACAGGAAGTGATGTCAAAGGGGAATGTCTGAATGTGAACAGAGTGTTGCTACAACAGCTAACAAACCAGACTGTAGAGAAGAATCTGATATTTCTTAAGATTATTTTGAGTCTCTATCAGATGAAGGAGTCAGAGTTCAAATAATAATTTTTTAATAAACAAAGACCAGAGAGTTTTCTTTGTTAACGAGTTCCCCTTTGATGTCACTTCCTGTTTCACTTTGGCTGAGTCAAGTTCAAAAGAAAATCTGCCAGTTAAGGGAAAAAATGGGTAAAATCATGTGCTTTATTCCAACTTTCTTAAATATAAAGATGTTTTCTTTTTGTATTTGAAGAACATGCATGTCACAGGCACTTTAATGGAGCAAATTTAATTTCATTTGAACATTCAGGTTAAAGATGGATGAGGGAAAGGCTTTTAAAGATCGGAGGAGGGGGCGGGGGAGCCCCAGCATTGACGCCCGCAGTCCTGGAGCCCCAGGCATGTGTCAAGACCCACCAACGGCAAATTATTAGCCAGGTCCAATCCTGCAGCATCAATGTACACACGGTGTGGTTAATATTCTGAAGCGTGGCCCGCTTAATGTGTGACCGTGTAAATGAGGAGTTCCAGAGTGCACACGTATGAATTGTTCACTTAATAACCAACCGCGGCGCCACCAATAGTTGCGCCGTCTCTCTGGTAACGGACCACGCGCCCTCTGTTGTGTTTCTTTGTGTTCAGCTCCACGCTGACTTCTGTTGATCTGCAACGGACGACGGAGCGCACAGCAAACACACAAAACTTTGTTCCTTCGCATTTTCTTTTCCTCCTTTTCTCATTCGTTTATTTAGAAGTTGCTTTCAAGATAAACACAAGAGCTCACACTGTTGTCTGATTGGCTGCTTCATTTTTTTTTCAATATTCATGAAAAATACGCAGATAAAGGTGGGCCTCAATCAGTCACTGAGTCATGTGATCCGAGTGAGGGGGTCATGAGGGATGAGGTGACCAGGGTCAATCCACACCTGCCCCCCCATCAGCTGGGACATAAAACTACCCTTCGCATAATGAAGGTGGATTGATGGGCTTATTTGAAATTTTTTTCCCCCACAAAATAAAACAAAAAAAATAATCCCACACTTGCACACTTTTAAGATTTTACTGCTTAAGCTGTCTTAAAAACCAATCAAAGGACACAATTATTGTTTAATTGAGTTAGTTATAATTTAAATAGGCCTACAAATAAAGTAACAAGAAAACCAAAACAAAAATCTTATGCTGATACTTATATACAGATGATTAAAACTGTTCCTGCAAAATAAAATAAAACAAAAAATATATATTTGAGCTTCAAATCACCCATTTAACCTCACTAAAGTCCTAAGGTGTGCTTCTACCACACACGGTTTCAATTCTTGATGCAAGACACCAAAAAATAATACAAAAAATAATAATTATATGTCTGCACATGCATATGTGCATGAATGCATGCGACTACTCCCAAGTAAAGAGTTAATTCCTGATAGAAATGTATGAAAAAAAGGCCAGTTTCCAGCCGCTCGGGCATTCACTCCATGTGTAGCAGCACAGTTGCACTATGCGCCTCTATCTAAGAATTGGTAAATATTTCATAAACTGGATGCAGATTATATAAAAGCCCATTATCACAGGGTACATGTTTGGCTTTAACATACAACAAACATTAGCCAGAACAGGAGCCACATATAGTCAAATTATAAGGTTAAACTATAAGATTTTTGCTCTTACAGTTGTCATGTTTAAATACACAGGTTAATAGTTCTTTGAAAAACAAAGAAATAAATCAAATACAGTTCACATGAAACAATTGCAAAAAATGTCCACTGCAAGGAATGCTTTGACTTCGTGTGCCATGCTGTTGTTTTTAAACCACCCCACCATTTATCCTCTGCAAGCTTTCTGAAAAAATAAAATAAAATAAAATAAAAAAGGTCCAACAGCATCTTCTCTGCTGCCACAAACCTGACCAACCAGAAACAAGAAAAGTCCTATAAAAAGGATAACTGACAAGGCCACTAGTCAATTAGAACATCCTAAAACCCCTCGCTCTTTTCTCCCACTACTGAGGTTTAATATTAAATCACAAGAACGGCTTTTTTATGTCTCTTTGTTCAAATATAAATCAAATAGCATCAATACAGTGCAAAACCAAATCAAAGCTGTGCAATATAGCCTACTGCTATAATATCTCATACTACATCTTACCATAATGACGAGACTTCAAAACTCAAACATCAATGATAAAAACAATAAATGATTAAAAATGAATCGGATCATCAAAGATGTGGTTAAAAATGCATGAACGTGCACGGAGGAACAAAGGAAACACATTCCTGCAAGAAGAAAACAAAGGAATTATCAGACAGCAGTGTCTGCTTTAATTTTCTAATGCAGTCCCCACCCTTGACCCCCACCACCCCGGCAATATTTCTGTGGTTTTGTGTGTGTGTGTGTTGGGTGG
>NW_013952459.1:376493-405912 GCF_001266775.1 Austrofundulus limnaeus
TGTGGGGTGTGTCAGGAGCCTTACAGGGGCTCAGGCAGCCATCTGCCACCCCACTCCAGCCAGCCTGAGCCTAATTCTCAGTCCAGCCCGGCCCAGCAGGCCTGCTGTCTCATCCCTTCAAAGGGGGTTCCTGCAGAGGGGGGGTGAATGGGGGGTGGATACAAAGGCAGGGAGGGGATGGGGAGCACCACCTTGGGGCCCTCTGACCCGGTCCCTGGTCCACTGGGGCAGACGGCCCAGACAGACAGCACCATGTCTACTCCTCGCCGCCGCCTCTTTTTTTTGTTGTTGTTGTCAGCCAAGGAGACCCCCAAGGGGTGACGGAGGGACAAGGGAGGGAGGGGAGTGGGGGTGGGGGAGACACAGAAAGACAGGAGGGTGCTTTGGCAAATGAGCACAATGAGACTGACACTGACCACCCTGACCTCCACCCCCTTTTCCCTTTCCTCCTCTGTTTATCGTTGAGTACAAATCTCTGGATGGACAGACTGCTCCCTCACCTCCGCCCCCCCACAGCTTTTATTTTTTTCTCCTTTGTCAGCAGCTCCAGCTGGTGGAGCTCCCATCCTGTGTGTGGCTGAGAATGCCCCTACTGGCCAAACAGCAGCTAACGTTCGAACCCGTGGCACGCAGCTCTGCTTTGATGTGGTGTGGATGTGTAGCTGTGTGTCACCCCCCCCCCCCCCCCCCCTGCTGAAACAGCTGCACTCCTTCAGGCAGGCAAGACGATCTGAAATGTTTGATGAGACGGAGCATCAGAAAAACGGGGTGGGGGGCTTGCCTCCTCCTCCTTCTGTGGGAACTAGGCAGTTGTGGTGAGCTTTTGGATGGTACGGTTGTAGTACTGGGTGGTGAGTGACTCCAGGGGGCTCCAGCGGTGTGCGTGCAGCTCGATGACCTCCATGAGCAGAGAGCGGGTCAGCTGGGACTCGGCCGGACACAGCATCTTGTCTCTGACGGCTGCTAGGAGCTCCGTCATCATCTCAGGAAGCTGCTCCTCCAGGAGACGTCCCGCCGCCTGCAACTACAGAAAAACAACAAATAAAATAAATAAAGAGACAGTTAATTATGTGTGTTTTTTACAAGGAGCAAGAGACAAAGTCTGGCACCTTGTTATTGTGAATCCTCTCAGACAGCACAGATTCACACACCCTCTGGACATGGAGATGTGTTTTTAACATCTAGGAACTGTTTGTAATTCAGAGCTCAGACTACCTTTGCTCTTGCTGTGCTGATACCCCAAGGCCTTCCTTCCTCTCTGCTGCTGAAGCATAAATCCAGTTTATTTCCATTTGTTGCTCCCTGAGAATGTGCTTCTACAGGTGATAAGGGTTTGCTTTAAGTGAGTAAATTCAGTACGTTCCAACACTCATTTCTTTACTCTGAGAAAAAAAATAAACATTTAGAAATAGGAATTTTTAAATGTGCCTTTTCTATTTAAAAAAACAGAGGTGTAGTAACAAAATACATTTACTTTATTACAGTGCTTAAGTCATGTTTTAAGAGGATCTGTAATTTTACCAAGTATTTTTTTAAATTGTAACTTTTATTATTTTGTTACATTCAAAACATAAAAATAATTCTTTTACTACTTTACTTTAAAATTTAATACCTCATTAAATGCTACAAATTTAAACAAGACTGGAACTCATCATGAAAAGAGTCGATTACACACTCTAAAAAATTAAGTGTTGAATCTACTTAATCAAGTTATTTAAACTGGTTCCACTAAACGGACTCGAGTTAATTGATTTACATTTACTCATCTCTGTTTAGTGGAACCAGTTGATATAACTTGGTTAAGTAAATTCAACGCCTCATTTTTTAATGTGTAAAAGTACTTTTACTTTCTGGATAATTGTGAGCAGTTTTATGACTTTTACTTAAGTACTTTTCTTATCTGTGAAATTCATTTTTACCAGTCATTTTCTGTTAAGGAATTTTAACTTTTATTTAGTTATTTTTTTCCAAGTACTTTATACACCTCTGTTAAAAAACTATTTTGTGCAAAACCACTTGCTTTCATTTATCTTTACCAAACAGCGAGACACATAGAACTGCAACAAAAAACAAAAAACAGTCAAGCTGAAATAAACAAGATATAAAACCTTACTTGTTTTCCTCATAACCTAAAGAACAGCTTTGTGTTTGATGGTTATAATCCTAAAGGCAGGTGTGGTAAAATAAAACAAGCTTGTTTTAATTACTTCTTTAAAGAACACTTCAGATGTTTTAAACTAGGATTTTGCGGATAATTTATGAACAATAAATATTTTACCTGTTGTAGATAACTCTTATATTGGCCTCAGTTTGAGGAAATAAACTGAACTCGACCAGACTGAAGAGCTAACTGCTACTCCAGGCAGGCTCAAAAACAAAAGCATCTCAAAGTAACTCCAATCTTTCCTAATTTTTACTGGCTCATGCAAACACTTCTAAATTTCCTGTGACATGCATATCCTTAAAGAACAAAAAGTCAATAAAAACATCTTTATAAATAGGACACTTGATGTAATACTTATGATTTTACTTATTTTGTCACATAACTGGCATATATTTTTCACTTAGCTCAGCCAAAGTGAAACAGGAAGTGACATCAAAGGGAAGCTCTTTAAAAAGGAAACAGTTTTTTTTGTTTAATGAAACAAGATTATTTGAACTCTGACTTTTCTTCATCTCTCCCTGACAGTTACTCAAAATAATCTAAAGAAACATCAAATTCTTCTCCGTCTGTGTTGTCAGCTGTTGTAGCAACACTTTGCTCACATTCAGATAATTCCTCTTTGACATCACTTCCTGTTACTTCACATGCAAACATTTCAACAACTGCTCATTTCAGCATTGTGATTTTTTTTGCAATGTTATCAGTGTCATCTGTCCAAAAATACATTCATATCCATTACAAAAATCTGATGTCACAGTAACTTTAATTTCACATTACATGGTTATTTTAGCAAACATACTATAATACTCCTGCAAGAAGTGCTGTAGGCTGTATCATAAGTGCTACAGCAAGCTGCAGATGTTGCCATTTTCTCAACAATGAAAGAATAGAATTCTATTTAGTAATATGAAATTGATGACATGGACTTTTTTATTTTTAGATTTAAGTTCTTTTAAGATAGCAGATTACTAATTTGTTAGTGTATTTATACCTTTATTTTTGACTTTATTTTTTAACCACAATGTTTTTTTTAAGATTTTTGTGTGCACGTGTCTCTGTATGGACTGACGGGACTTTTGGAGGACATTTTTGCAAAGTCAGGGCAGTGCTCAAAGGGCTGCTTGAGGGTCAAGACCTTTAAGTTGCATGTGTATGTTTGTGTGTGGTCTGTACCTCCATGGAGCAACAAAGGACCGCGTCCTCCTTGACATCTGTTGACTCGAGCAGCTACGAGAAAAAAAAATACAACAACACTTGATGACTATACTAGGAGAGCAAGAGGCCACATAAACTAAACTAAAACCTGAAAAATCTAAATGCAGCAACATGTAACTGCACAAATAAGGAAAGCCAAGTGAGTAAACAACCTAAAAAAAAAAAAAAGGCCAGAGGATACACAGTATAAATATACTATGAGTATATTTGGATTTAGGCCAAATGGGAAATGTTTGAGATCATTAATCATCAACAAGAGAGGAGAAATAAGTCCTAATCACAGAAGTAAACAGTTTTTTTTTCTTTTTGCATTAACATTTTAAATCTTAAAGACAACAGAGCATCCTTTCAGGCTGACAAACACATTACACATCAAGGTTTGCTTTATGTGAGCTACACACAAACACACACACTGTAAACACACTCTGGAGCTAAAGTCAAACAGCAGAGCTGGTAAAAGCACCATTTTTTAGACATGAAAACGCATTCTGTCTTCTGCAGAGCGAAAGAAGCCCACTTTTGAGAAAAGAACTGAAAAACANCCCCCACCCCCAATTGCTGGCCCCAAACCTATACAACTGGCAATTCAAAACAATACAGAAAAGGGTGATGAGAGATTAAAATATGAACATTAATCATCAAACTGCACCAAAACTGTACTTTTTCAAAATCTAACGCTACTTTACTCCAAATGAACCTGTCAACAAATAGCTGCTGAATAGAGAGGAAAAACCTGCTGCTTAGAAGAATTTTATGTAAAAAATAAGCAAAAGCATCAAGCACAACATCATAAAATGCATTAAAATAAACATAAGTCTATTGAGTGATTCATTTAGATAATTATACAATCAAATGATAAATATTCTGAATTAAATCACAACTTTCAAGTCTCAGTTCACTTTCACCACTGTCCAAAAAGCTCAAAACAAAAATCAAATTCTAAAACCTCCTTATTTATTTTTTTATCTAAATTTCAAACTGATAAAACCGAGCCCGCAAAGGCATCAAGAAAGAAACATCAAGTTTAAAAAGAAAATCACAAATAAATGCTCTAAAATACATTTGGATAACAATATTTGTACTATACTTGGTGACTGTATGCTGTCTATGCAAGTTGATTCCAAAAGGCTCAAAATAGTGATGAAGGAATTAAAAACAATTAAGTTTTGCATTAAGTGTTTTTATGCTGTATTTTGTCTACATATTGTTTAACAAATGAGCCAAAGTGTAATTTACTGAGACAGCAAAAGAGTAGATTTAGAGTAAACAGACTGCATATACACACAGGAAGTTTAATACAACTATCTGATTGGATGATCTGGATTCAGACTGAGTGGGCCTCTTATTTCCACACCGTAAGCTCGGTGGTATTTCACCTCTCGTCCAGTCTCACAGACGTCAGCCCCTCAGTATGCTGAGACAGGCGTGGTGACAAAGTGGCTGCTTGATGAAGGAAATCGAGTCTCGGCATTTCCAGAGAAAGAAAACTATCTGAGGAGCTGAATTAGCTCATAATGAGTTCCTCTGGGAGCTGAGGATGAAGTTTTGTTCAATGCTTTTAAAATGGACCGATCTATGTGTCATCATCGACTTTCCTGCTCGCTCAAGTGGCCTTTTTGGTTCTGACGTTGCCTCACGGCAAACATCTACCGCCTCGGCTACTTTTTGTTTTTGTAGGGAAGAGACGCCTGCAGAAAAATGAGCTTCTATGAATATGGAGAACGCCACGTCCATACGATCAATCTGAGTCTTTTAAATGTTCAACTATTGTTTTATTTATTGATTATTCAATGCATTTACTTTATTACATGTTGCTGAAAACTGTTATATAGTTAGTATTGAACAAGACTAGTCTTTCCAGCTGTTGCATAGCAACAACAGGTGTCACTTCAGGATTAGCTCCACTTACATTATTTATTATCTCATTATTTCCGTTGCATTAGCTCCCATCACTAACAAAATAAAACAACAAACAGAGAAACATCTATAACGAGTGTATTTATCAGGACCTTTGCAGAATGATTCAGAAATCAGGGCAGCACCTAAATAAGCTGTGATGTCACTGCTCGCTGCAGAGGATGGACGTGCTTTGTGTGCACAAACCAATAACCTGGGAGGCATTTAACTCAACGAAATAGGAAACACGTAAGAACTTGAGTTAACTGCAAGCTGCCCTTTTACTATCCAGGACTTCAAGGCTGATGTTTGATAACACACAATACTATATAAAAAAGATGAAATCATTCAAATTCATTTATTTGATTTTATTGCAAAAAAGTCACACTGATGTGTCCACATTTATGTTTACTCAACTATAGCTTAAATAAATAAGACAATTAAATTGATTCTGATATTTTTATTACTACTGCATCATTATGATTGCCGAGTTTCTTGTTAAAAATAAGCTTTAATTCTTTAAAATTTTATAAAATAAAATAGGTTAGGCTGATGGATATTCTTTTAAACACACCCACTCGTGATCCTCAAAAGGAACTGATTTAAGTAGTGAATTAATTAATTAGTGAATCAAATATTCTTCAATCAACTCTTTCAGTTTTTCAGAACGGTTTGCTGATGTTCAATCAGTTAAATCCATTTTATCATTAAAACTAATCAGTTTTTGCAAATTTGAAAAAAAAAAAAAAACCCATTTGAAATAAATCTTCCTCTGTGATCACAGCATGTTAAATCCCCAGAAAAATAATGTTTTGAGATTTTTTTGTTTTCTTTCATTAGTAATAAATAAACAAGCATTTTGCTCTGTAATCAGTACAACCTTTCAAACCATTTAAATGGGTAAAAATTCCACCAAAGCAACAGAAAGCTGATGAAATACGCAACAACATGCTTTTGCTTTACTAATTTCTATCAATTTGAAACAACAAAAAAGTGGTACCTCTTTAAAAAAAAACAGCTGAATATTTCTGGAACAGCCTTAATTCGGCAAAAATATTCAAAGTACCTGTAACTGATTTTCAGTCAGTTTGAATACAACAAGTGTTTATCTGTGGTGATGAAACAGTTGTCACAGTGTTTCAATAGCTTCCAGTTTTTAGTCCACTCAATCAGGTAAAGACCAGGTGCAGCAAAAATAACCCAGGTAAGGTTTAATCCAGATTAGGGTTGAGCAAAATTGTATTGTGTGCAATTAATCGTCAGAAAAAACTTTGATTATTTTTTGGCACTTGACGATTAATACGATTAATGCCGTCAGTCCACTTGGTGCTCCTCCTCTTCAAATATGATGAACATTTAAAAACAAAGTTCTGTAATTTATTAATCATAACTCCGGTTTTACTTGGTTTATCAACACAATTGAGAAATTGATGTAGCTCCTGAATTCTGTACTTTTGACACAATTTGGAACAGTGTTTTAAGGAGAGCATTTCTTTCCCACTAGAGTGATTTAAAATGGTCATGTGACAAGGATATGAGGGCGTCCAGAGGCCACAGGGGATTAATTGTCATATTAATCTTTACCAGCTAAATACGACAATTACCGTATTTTTCGGACTATAAGCCGCAACTTTTTTCCTGAACTTTGAACCATGCGGCTTATAGTCCAGTGCGGCTTATACGTGGATTTTTTCTACAGCCACCAGGGGGCTCTTATGCTCCATTTGCTTCAACCATTCCCTTCAAAAAAAGAAAGGAAAAAAAAAGAAAAAAGCGATCACTTCCAGAGCAGACTGTTGTACCAGGAAGCAGCGATTTAAAGATAGTCAGTGGCCAAAAACTCATAAAAGGGGATAAAACAGACATTTTTCACGGTGGAATCTGACTGATAAAAACTTTGGAGCTTAATCCAGGACAAGTTTGTGGATAAACGTCGAGTGAAGAGCCGCAGACTTTTTTCCCGCATTGCACTCTCCGGGGAAGGAATCCCATGCAGTGACGTATGCTGGAGCGGGAGGGCTTTCCCAGCAGCTAGGCTCTGGGTTTCCCGGGGGAACTATGAAAGGTCAGTGCGAAAACAAACGCCGAACAACCACGTGACGGCGCGTCGACCGGTCGACAGCTGAACGACTAGCTTAGCCAGAGGTGTAGCGCCATTTTGTTTTAGCTAGTAGCAGACACGACACGACGGATCTTCGACAGACACGATATTGGACAGTATGCGGGCCCAAATCACGGATTCGGTGAAAGCAGCCTTCAAGAAAACAAACTCAATTCRTGCTGTTATTCCTGGAGGTACAACAAAGTTTTTGCAACCCCTGGACATCAGTGTGAATCGTGCATTTAAAGCAGCACTCAGGGGTGAATGGGAGGCTTGGATGACTGACGGGGATGCGAAGAGCGTCATTTCCTGATGTCTGCCAGTGGATCCTAACAGTGTGGAGCAGAGTGAATGAGTCCACCATCACCAATGGGTTCGAAAGGCTGGACTGCTACGTGAAGAGGACACCACAGCTTCAGAGCCAGCATTACCCCGGGAGGACAGCGACACAGAAAGCAACACTGAACTGATACCACTGTGTGACGCAGCTTTTCTCAGCTTGTTTAACTCCGACACTGAAGAGGAGGACTTCGATGGTTTCAGTGCACCGGAGGACGATGAATGAGACGTTTTGTTGGACCAGAAACTGTTAAAGAAAACTACCAAAATAAGGTCAGTTAAATGAACCGTATTCCTCCAAACTTTGATTCCTAAAGGTTTGCTTTTTATGTTTTGATGTTGAATTCACTTTTTTGATGACAATTTTGGGTGTACTGTTATTTTTTTATGTTGGGGGTGTGGCTTATAGTCCGGTGCGGCTAATATGTTAATGTTCGCTGGTTTTTTTTTTTAAATGGCAGGTGCGGCTTATAGTCTGAAAAATATGGTAATCGTGATTAATTTTTGGGCTAATATCGCCCAACCTTAATCCAGATTACTGCAGTACAAACTCAGTCTTTAAGTCCACCAGAGAACTTCAGAGATGTTCGTTGGAGTTTATTTTCATGGCAAACACAGCTAAAAATGATACAAATGATTATTTTCACTGTGGAACAAGAACAGGACTGGGTTGTGTGAGACTGCTCTGAAATCAGAAAACTGTGAGTGAAGAAATGAATCAATGATTAGAGCTGATTACATTTCTCTTTCTATAAATACAGCTGTCATTTACATGCACACATGCCATGTATGTAAGATTTTCTGTCTCACGAGTGTTGACTTTAAAGTACCAGTGAGTGTTTCCTGCAAATACAAAAAGTGGAAGAACACCTCAATATTTAAGACATCTGGCACAGTACATATATCTGGCGTGTATTTTTTTAACTTGATGCGGTCAGAGTAAAACAGAAAGTGACGACAAAGAGGAACTTTTGCAAAGGGGATCTCCCTGAGCTCAGTCTTCAAACTCTTTGTCTCTCTGATAGTGACTGAAAAATAATCTCTTCTTTACTGTCTGTGTTGTTAGCTCATGTAGCAATGCTCTGTTTGCATGCAGGTGTTCCTCTTTGTAATCACTTCCTGTTTCTGCGCATGCAAACATCTCAACAACTCTTTCAGCCGCATGGTTTATTTTGTTTGCGATACACTATTAATATTATGCAATGAAAAATGTGATATCATGGCCACTTTAAAGCTACTTTTATGGAAATGATTATTAAAAAAACCAGTAACGTACTTCTAAACAGATCCTAAACCTTTTTTTCTTTTTGCTGTGTTTGTTTTTATTTTTTGCAAGAAAATATCAAAACAAATGTCTAAGCTGGTTTAAAGAGACACAAAATTGTAATTTTTGTTTAGGTTGGTAATGACTAGTGGTCTGAAAAGGTGCAAGAGCGGCTTTAAAATCCGGAGTCATCACAGACTTTCTTCATTTTGAGCAATGAAACGGGGGATTTTTTCTGTCGAAACTCAGCCGTGACGTAACCCTGTTCTGCCGGCTACAACTACAGAGACGGCTTCTACAAAGTAAACCACACAAAAACACACATGTATGCAGTTGATTGTCTGTTGTAAACACGCACGTTGTTTGCAGCTGAATCCCGACAGCCACGTAACGCTGAAAGATGAGAGGAAGGATTAAAGTTCTGGAAATCAGATTACCAACAAGCAGCGAGGCTTCCAGAACAATATTTGAAATATTTTGATGTGCCTGAAGGATTTCTGAAGAAGATCCCGTATGTCGCTGGAGACTATGAGAAGTGACGGTGTGCATTTCTGTCTGGTTGTGGCACACCTTCCTGCACACTGTGGAGTTTTTTTTTAACAAGCTGAGATAATGCCTTGGGCATACCCTCAGACAGGGTGTGGAAGGCAGTCGCTGTGTGCCATTGTTGTTAATGAGACGCCGGGTGTTCAGTGTCAGACTGGCAGAGGTGTGAACAAGGGTGGTAAAACTGACTAATATGTGCCTCAACACCTGTCAATTATTTCTTCTTTTCACACAAATGACACAAAAACTGTTCTTCACTCAAGAGATTTTGATCTTATCTAACTTTTTTTCTCAACCTGTCGCACCGAGTAAACTTCTTCTGCACTAACTGTCAGCCTGACCACAGTCTCCCGCATTTCCTCCTTTCCACTCGCTCGCTTCCCCTTTCAATTTCCCAGCTCTCGTTAACCGGTTCTGTACTGTGGTGAGTCTGCTGCGGCTACCCGGAATGGTCTCCACAGTGACCAGGGAGCGTGTGCAATAGAGGATGACCGGCTAACGAGAACTGCACCCAGGGTCACACATTTTCCTAGAACCGACGGTGGCCTGACTGCACCTCGTTGTGGTGTCTGCAGTCTAGACTGCATGTGGTCAAAAACAGGAAACCAGATTGCAAAGACAAGATACACAAACTGCTGAATGCTTTTCATCTCACTGAAACAAGCTTACTAATAAAAGCTGCGTGTCAGGACACAGACCTCTCGTAAACATGTGTAGATGGGACACACCAGGACCCTGAACGGGTCACCGGAGCTGCTCCTCATGGTACCAAACACCTCGCACAGAAAGGTGATGAAACCCAACCACTGCTCCACGTCGGACTGCTGGAGGGCCTCGCGGCGGGAAAAGTCCCTCTGTTTATGGTGGAGAAACACACAAAAACAGGGAAATATTTAGTTTAAAGTAAACAGAAAGCTTTCAGCACACACAGCTATGTAAATGTTATATAAACCGCCGGCAGGTACAGAAGGTGGATGTTTAAATGTTCAGAAATTTAAACCCAATCTTTCCTGACCAGACCATTGATCACCATTAACATCTTTGTGATCTCTCTGATGGGAGTTTTTGTAGGTGAGACACGTTTTAAAGTGCCTGTGACATGCCTATACTTCAAATACAATAAATCAAAGAAAGCATCTTTATACTTAAGAAAAATTGGCATAGTACACATGATTTTACCCATTTTGTCACATAACTGGCCTATTTTCTTTTAAATTTAGCTCAGCCAAAGTGAAACAGGAAGTGACATCAAAGGGGAACTCATTAATAAAATAAACTCGCCAGTCTTGGTTTATTAAAACAAAATTCTTTAAACTTTAACTCTTCTTCGTCTCTCTTTGATAGCGACTCAAAATAATTTAAAGAAACAGATTCTTCTCTACAGTCTGTGTTGTTAGCTTTTATAACAATGCTCTGTTTACATGCTGACATTCCCCTTTGACGTCACTTCCTGTTTCTTCACATGCAAATATCTCAACAACCGTTCATCTGAGTGACGTGAATTTTGTTTTGTAATATGTGATCAATGTTATCTTTCCAAAAATGCATTTATGTTTATTACAAAAATTTGATGTCACAGGCACTTTAACCTTACACTCTAAGGTTCTTCAAGCCAAAACAGTGCTGAAAACCCACATTAAATACTTTTCTTTTATGTGCCAGAAGCAGATCAGACTGGTTTAGTTTCAGAGCATGGTGCTGTGAATGTACAGGGGTTAATATGGTTTAATGCTTAATGCACTCTCATATAGCTGTTACTCAGCTGGTTAAACTGAAACTTTATTAACAGTCACTGTCGCTGCTTCGCCTAGTGTTTCTGAATGCACCAGAAAAACCTGAGCAACTTATGTTCTCACACATAAACTGTCTTATGAGTACAAATACAACAAAAAAAAAGCTCCATTTTATTGTGCTACGTAGACAAAAGGCTTTAATAGGTAAAACGGTGGCAATTTTTAAACAAACAAACCTTAATTACCTTCTTTTAGCTGGCAGAGCAGCAGTCAAAACTAATTGCCTCCATATTGAGATCCAGGGGTCTAATGGCAACATCACTAATGAAGGCCTTCATCAGCCTACTTGTGACATTTAAAAATGTTTTATAGCATAAAAGCCAAAATGTCAAAGGCAAGTAGGGGGTCTGTGCTGGCTGGGTAGTGAAGATTAAAGTGAGAAATAAAAGGGGAGAAGGAACCACACAGCTGGGATCAAGGGGAAATAAATGAAAAGTTGACAAGGGGGGTCAAAAAAGAGAAAAAAAAAAAGAATCAAGGCAGGATTATCAATTACTGAGTTTGGACTCAAAAACAGATTTGGATAAGAAAAATAAATGACAAGTGGTGAGGCAGGTTTTGTTTGCCTGTTCCTGGACTGTCTGGCACTTTGTCGCAGACAGAGCGAATGAGTTAGAGGGTGAAAGGAGGAGAACAGTGTGGAAACTGTACTGGGAGAAGAAGCAGGGCATTGGTCCGTGTAGTAATGGTAATGGGTGACAGGAGGTGATAAGACACAGAAACATGGGAACAGAGAGCTCATGAGGGCCGAGGAGGGGAGAGAGAGGCAGTGAAGTATGTAACGCCTCAGAGGATGTTTTCATTCAGGGTGCAAGACTGGAACATGCAGTAAAGTGAGGAGATGAAAGGTGAGGGGGAAGCAGGTCTTCTTGTCCTCAGGGAGTTCAGATTAGATACTTTGTCCGCTGACATTTACATCTCACAGTTAAGTGGCCTCCACCTGGAGGAGCTTTCTCTGGAAAAAAAGCTTAAATCATAAAGCTGAAAATAATTTTACTGTTTACTTTTAGATGATGTGAGTCTCTTAGATAATAGCGGACTTTATTTTTTATCCTTTGGTGCAGTTTGCACTGTGCTTTTTTGCAAGCGGACTGTAATTTATAAACAAAGCCACGCAGGTGATGGTCATTGCTCCCATTGTACAGAAATGACAGAGGCAGGACAGAGCATACACCCAGAAATAAAGATGGTGCTGTTAATACAACTGATTATTAAGAGTATCAAGAGCAGCTCGTTCAGTGGTGGTTTTGTGATGATATACTTATGTTGGGACAGCGTTGTCTAATGCGTGCTGCAACCTAAGGGAGATAAAATGCTCCGTGTTCTCTGACCCACAATGGTTCAATGTTTGTAGCGTAGTGTTAGCATTAGCAACACTGGAGGGCTAATGTTGCTTAGCTACGGTGACCCATGAAGTCCAAAAAGATGCGTGTTTCCTGTAGTTGGTTCGGTCCAAGGCCGGTCTGTATTCACACCAGAGTTCATTTAGATGCAGATCGAGACCAGCTCAAAAATGGGTCTTGGTTTAGTTGGTTGATCCACACCGAGGGTTCATGAGTGTATTCACACCTGCATAAAAGGTCCAGACCAATGGGGGAAACAAACCCTGGTCCGTTTAAAGCGGAAAAAATGCCAGGTGTGAATACACCTTTAAATTGTTTGGTCCTTTTATTTCAGAGATGACTGGATTGACAAAATGAATGGTTAATAAGACTTCAGAGGTGAAATGTAAAAAAAAGGCACACATTTAACAATTTTTTTTATGCAAGAAAACTGTCATTTTTTAAAAACCGTTAAAAAACAATGCTTTGAGATTCTTTATACTGAAACTACATAATTACAGGATTTTATTTTAACAAATAGTTGTTACTTTAAACTTAATTAACAGTTCTTTAGTCAGTTTCCTATTCAAGTAAAAGCAAAAACATTTTCAATGTTACTGTTATAATCAAAAACTGTGAAGAAAATATTAAAGTATCGTGCTTTTAAAATCTTCTTTTCACATTTTAATTATTCAGTTGGGGTCTATACAAAGTGGAACGGCAATGCTTTGGTCTAAATTCCTCCTTATTGTAGCTCTAGAAGCTCCTCTAGCTGCAACTCGTTTTGATGCTGTCTCTTTAAATGCAAATGAAGCACTTCACACCAGCCTCCTCCAAGTCTCACTCTCCACTCCACCCTGTTCAACCATTTTTGTCCTTTGACAATAGAGATATATCAGAGCTACCAGCAGTCAGAAACTTTTTATTTACAATTTAATTAAAATAAGTCAACAACAGAAGACTTTTCCGACCAGCTTTACAGGTTGGAGACAGAGTCTGACCCAGAGAGAGAGGAGAATGAAGGCAATGAACTTGCAGAACTGCAGATTCACAGAACTTCACAGGTAAACGGGAAGTTTATACCCTTGTTTAGATGTTCTGCAGAAAATATTGTGACGTAACAGTTCATCTCAAAAATCCAGGAAGAGAAATCTAAAAAGACGATGTTGCTCTTCTGTGTTGACCCATTCAACTTGTTTTAGAGTAATAATAAAGAAAACTGAATGGGTTGAAAAATACAACCCAAACAGAACACAAAGATATAAATGCAGCACCAGGGAGACTAAATTAAACCTTTTCTGTGCATCTAGAGACTCCAAGTACACAATAAAATGTATTTAGCAGCTAAAAAAGTGGATTTTCATGATATGTCCCCATTAGAATAAATCTGAAAGGACAACGTTCAGCTGAAGTGATTTTTTTACCTGCAGCATGTTGAGCAGCAGCGATCTGAACTTGGTTCCCTCCACCATGAACAGCGCCATCTTGTCACAGAGTTTTGCGGCCGTCGCGGCAAAGCTCCGGTCCGAAACGGCCTTGGAGTAGATGGTGCCGACCACCTGAGCCAGCGCCTCCTCGGACTGAGCCGAACACTGCGCCTCCTCCATGAATGAGGCCAGCTGTTGCTCCACGCCGCTGCTGTTGCTCCTCATGCTGTTGAGAAGGTCGACGAGCCGATCCATGTTCTGCGGTCCCGTCCGTGATTCCTTCACTTGTGCCTCCTCCTGAAGCGAAAGATAAGAAAAGAGACGAAGGTTTGACCATAAGTCTCATTTGTTAAAGAGGTCGGTTTTACGAGACGCCACAATGAAGTACAGAGCGAAATGCAGACGGAGGGTAGAAAGTGAAGTAGTGGAGG
This sequence comes from Austrofundulus limnaeus, assembly GCF_001266775.1. Taxonomy (NCBI): domain Eukaryota; kingdom Metazoa; phylum Chordata; class Actinopteri; order Cyprinodontiformes; family Rivulidae; genus Austrofundulus; species Austrofundulus limnaeus. The sequence continues at coordinate 390,992 of NW_013952459.1, forward strand.
ATCTAACCATGCTTTGTGTGGTTTATGACTGCTCCAATCAGTCTAACAAAGAAAAGAGGTGTTATCGAGTAACAAAGATTGTCACACACAAGGCTGAGAAATGTAGAAGGCTCACAGAAAAACCCTGTAAAAAGTAGATTTTAAAACAAGTCTGAGGCCAGGAGGAGTCTGCTACGTCTGCATTGACCATTTCCTCAGAGGTATACTAACTAGCTAACTTGTTTCTTGTAGTTTTGTTTATTCAGCATTAGGTTGATGTAAAATACTTGCAATACTCATTTACTTAGTAGCGATTATTGAATTACAGTCAGATATGGACTTTGTAGGTTGCTCTAGTGCTATGTGTCGTTAGGTGTTGCATGTTCATTGACGTAGCGCTACTGCTAGCATCTTAACATTTAAAACAATAAGAGCCCACTCACCCTGGTAAAGACCAAACAATAATTGTGGAGCTGTTTGGTTCCAAGGTTGTGGACCCACCCGCTGACAAAAAGGTTATACAACTCTAGACTTTTATAGGCTTAAATCAGCTGCTTGGTTTAGTCAGATGTCTGAAGATAGTTTATGATAACAACAGCCTTGCTTGGCAAATCTTTAAGTTCTGTTGAAAACGCATTCATCTTCATGAGATACTGGTCGTGTTGATAATATTTGTGAACTAATTGCTGGTATCTTTGTTATGAAACTGGATCTAAAGCCTACAACGATTTCCTCCATAGACACTTCACTTCCTACCCTCCATTTGAAATTGCACGTCTTCAAAACCACAACTGAAACACAGCTGTTAGCTTCAATATCCTAGACTGGCATCATTCAGTTCCTTATTATTAATCCCTGCCTTGTTGCCTGTTAGGGGAGTTGTGTGTTGTCAGATCAATCCCCTCTTGGTGGTATTGAGGTAGTTACAGAGAGAGGAAGCTAATGGCAACACCATAAATCGATGACTCATCACTTTAGCACAGGGTGGAAAACATAAAAACTATTAGGTTACAGTTGTGGTCAAAAGTTTACATACACTTGTAAAAAAACATAATGTTATGGCTGTCTTGAGTTTTCAATAAGTTCTACAACTCTTATTTTTCTGTGATAGAGTGATCGGAACACATACATGTTTGTCACAAAAAACAGTCATAAAATTTGGTTCTTTCATAAATTTATTATGGGTCTGCTGAAAATGTCACCAAATCTGCTGGGTCAAAAATATACATACAGCAACATTAGTATTTGGTTACATGTCCCTTGGCCATTTTCACGGCAACTAGGCGCTTTTGGTAGCCATCCACAAGCTCCTGGCAAGCTTCAGGTCGAATGTTTGACCACTCTTCTTGACAGAATTGGTGCAGTTCAGCTAAATGTGATGGTTTTCTTGCATGAACCTGTTTCTTTAGCACTGTCCACATGTTCTCAATGGGGTTTAAGTCAGGACTTTGGGAAGGCCATTCTAAAACCTTAATTCTAGCCTTGTTTAGCCATTCCTTTACCACTTTTGATGTGTGTTTTGGGTCATTGTCTTGTTGGAACACCCAACTGCGCCCAAGACCCAACCTTCGGGCTGATGGTTTTAAGTTTTCCTGCAGAATTTGGAGGTAATCCTCCTTCTTCATTATCCCATTTACTTTCTGCAAAGAACCAGTTCCACTGGCAGCAAAACATCCCCAGAGCATAATACTACCACCACCATGCTTGACAGTAGGCATGGTGTTCCTGGGATTAAAGGCCTCACCTTTTCTCCTCCAAACATATTGCTGGGTGTTGTGGCCAAACAGCTCAATTTTTGTTTCGTCTGACCAGAGAACTTTCCTCCAGAAGGTTTTATCTTTGTCCATGTGATCAGCAGCAAACTTCAGCCGAGTCTTAAGGTGCCTTTTCTGGAGCAAGGGCTTATTTCTTGCACGGCAGCCTCTCAGTCCATGGCGATGTAAAACACGCTTGACTGTGGAGACTGACACCTGTGTTCCATCAGCTTCCAAATCCTTGCAGACCTGCTTCTTGGTGATTCTTGGTTGACTCTTGACCATCCTGACCAATCTCCTCTCGGCAGCATGTGATAGCTTGCGTTTTCTTCCTGATCGTGGCAGTGACACAACTGTTCCATGCACTTTATACTTGCGTATAATTGTCTGCACAGTTGCTCTTGGGACCTGTAGCTGCTTTGAAATGGCTCCAAGTGACTTCCCTGACTTGTTCAAGTCAATAATTCGCTTTTTCAGATCCACACTGAGTTCCTTTGACTTTCCCATTGTAGCTTTTGTAGCTGACTCTAAACACTGGGTCAAATGAGCCCTATTTAAATGGGCTCATGAGAAGTCAACAGCTGTAGTCAATCAGAATCACTTACAAGAAGTGAAGAGGCCATGACATGAAGCTAATTTGATTGACACAACTCGCTACATCACCAAAATTGACAAATTTTGTTGCTGTATGTATATTTTTGACCCAGCAGATTTGGTGACATTTTCAGCAGACCCATAATAAATTTATGAAAGAACCAAATTTTATGACTGTTTTTTGTGACAAACATGTATGTGTTCCGATCACTCTATCACAGAAAAATAAGAGTTGTAGAACTTATTGAAAACTCAAGACAGCCATAACATTATGTTTTTTTACAAGTGTATGTAAACTTTTGACCACAACTGTACATGTTCTTCATCTTCTTAGTGAAAACGTGTACTCTATAGACTAATCAAGCCTGGCACTGAGAGACAAGTACATCTGCTTTTCTTTGTAGTAACATTTGTAAATACAATAAAAGTTATTTCTGAGCCACATTTAAATCAAAGCTGGCTGCCTTAATACTAACTGACAGGCAGTAAGCAGCTTTTACCTTATCTTTTAGTCTCCTCCTTAGCCTTTCCTTTGACGACTGCAGGAGGTTAATTTTTGGCTGCTCAGACTGGCCTTTGCTTCTACTTTGTGGTGGATTGGGAGGATCCTCATTAACCCTCAGATCTGGGCCAGCATTTGTACTGGGTGCGGAGTCAGTTTTGGGACTCTGATTGTTACATTCTGGTGTCGGCCTGATTCGCTCGTCACCCATGTTAACACTCTCAGTCTCTTTGTCTTTGGTTGTTCTTGGTGGCACGTCTTTATCACCCGTAGTGTTTGTTTGTCTGTGTCCCTGGCCTTTCTGATTGTGGTGCCAGCGCCGGTTCTGGCTGTATCCATGATGCGGGGGTCCTCCTTGGCGTGGCCCATGTCCTCCTTGGTTCAGGCGAGGTGGTCGAGCAGCATTACGGTTTTGGTTCTCTCCAAGTTCTGTTAAATGCAACTCTTGTTGGTTTGGAGACAATTGTTGGGTTTGATCCCTCTGGCGCTGTGGTGACTGTTGTGTCTGCTGAGGCTGGTTCTTCCCTCCTCCTCCTCCTCCTCCTCCTCCACCTTGAGGTCGCTGCTGCCTCCTGGAATAAGACAGGGTTTTAGTTAGCATTGTTGCACTGAAGCAGCAGCTTTCTTCTCCTCTCATTGCTGTTTAACAAAGATTAAAGTGACAGGTTGGCCACGATCTAAACTAAGCTAACAAACTACCATCCTCAATAAGTTTATCTCACTAAATCTCATTCTGCTTACATTTGGATGCACAGTATGTCTATGTTTTCCTGTTCTGCATTGCTGTGTGGTTTTGCTGTACTGTCTGTACGTCTGCCAACCCTTGGACATATGGCACAAAGGATTAGTCACCTTCACACTGAAGGGAACACCATTGTCTGCTTCAGCTTCTTAATGTGCACAAATTCAACTAGCAACAGTTATATCATTTATTATAGATCAAACTGACCTAATACAAAATTCATTTTGTGTTATAGACTGCAAGTAAATATAGGCTTGTTTAAAAGAAAATTAGTCACCAGGACAACAAATAAGGAGCACTGTTTTTTAGTATTTTACAAAAAAAACCAAACAGATAAACTGGTTTAACTGCAGAGACTGCAACTATCAGGTTTAACATGTGACTTTTATACAAGTCCTGTGTCATGTGGAAGTTAGTACAAAACAATTTATTTTACAAAAGTCTTTAAAGCATTGTAAGAGCTACTAAAATTCCTACTCCTTTATCTGCGGTATCAGACCATCAATTGTTAAAGCAGAAGCTCGTTACACAAGCAATGTGTGAAAAGGCCAGATGATGCAAACATGTTAACCACATGTTACAACTCAATGTCTTAATGATTAGCAACTACAGTACGTGCTTTTTAAAGCGTCTGCGATTTACAAAACTACCTGTTACAAAACAGGAGACGCCTTTGAGAAAGTAGAAACGTGTTTGCAGACAACCGCTTCCTATTTTTACAATGTGAGTAGAAATCACAAGTGAACGTAAAAAAGGAACTCAATGTTCGAAAGCAAAAAAATGTGGAAGAGATGAAAATACAGAGATTTTAATCTAAAAAACCTTTCTTTCCACTTTTCAGCCAAATGAAAATTGAAAATAATAGAATTGAGCATAAAACATTTAATATGTTTGACCTTGAATTTTAATGTCTATTGGAAATTAAATCTCAAATTCCAACTAAACAAACAAATAAACAAATAGAACAGCAAAAACATGAAACAAATGTGCTCAAATTTTCTGCAATTCATTAAAAAAACCAGACAAAGTCCATGTTAAACTGCATCACAATAAAATTACTTATTGAGGCTTATTTGTACAACATTTTTTGCTCCTAATAAGATCAAAATAAAAACAATGAGACATGAAAAAATTGCCTAACAAATTTTTAGGAAAAACATTTCTTATCCACTTTTACAACATTATTTTTTATAATTTTATACAGTGAAGGTTCAGGAAAGGTTGGTAGAGACCAACATATCCTAAATTCAGCCATAAATCCTAGCTTGAGGTTCAGTTGGGAAAAAGCACCAACAGACATTTTTAGTGTCACCATGACTAAAATATCACGAAACAGAAGCATTCTGTCAAAAACTCTGCAGAGTGACTGCTGCTGCAACTAATGTCTTTTCCCTGCCATGAGGGCATCCACAGCCATCTCCTCTTCCTCTTACGGTTTTTAAGAGTCTGACTCTAATAATAATTATAGTGTCAACATCATCTCTTCATTTCTATTCGTTAGACTGATGTTTCTGTCAGATATTTGTGACCAATACAATTTTGCAGTGGTAAGAAATCACACCCAACCTATTAATGCTGACAGCCCTACACAGTAACAAGATTTTATGATACTGAGCTCAAACAACATGTAGAAGTCCTTCTTGGTTTCTGAAAATGTCTGAAACAGCACTGGTGCTGGGCAGATAACACCAGCTGACTGAAATGTCTGATTTAGGCAAAATAAACACATTGGAACAATTTTCTGTCATATTTATTTTTTTCTTAAGTAAGCAAAGATTCTTGTGGCCACCTGGCTTTCCATTACGTTAATCTGTTTAAAGATAGTTAATGAGTGTGTTATTTACATAAACAGCTTGGGAAATTTTAACCTATTAAACACTAAACATACATCAGAATAATTAAATTCTATCTGAACAAAACTATTCTGTTTTAACAAGAATAAATTGCTGAATGTATCTATAGTCTCAAAGTTAAAAAATACTAACATTTACCCTCCTTATGTGCTCCATGAGACCAAAAACTACATTTTTTACCATGCTTTTATTATTAAAAGAGTTATTACTGTAAACAAAGACACATGTTGCTCATCAGAAAATGATTGCAATGATAAAAACAATTATTGTCATATTTGTCATGTGAAGTCACATCATTGAGAATAAAAAAAACCTACTGGATTAACTGCTGTATTACAGAAATCAAGAAATCTATCAAGCCTCCATTTGGCTGTTTGAGTGAAAATATTTCTTTTAACTAAGCTACAAATGGTCTAGGACTAAAAAAAGGAGAGATTTCTTTCTGATTAACTCACTAACCCTCTTTTACTTTTAGTCTAATGCTCACACAACTGAAGTCTCCTCCAGCCTCCTTTTCTTCTGCTGATGTGGAGGCAGGAGTTAGACAATAATAACATTTTCATCATATTTAATGACTATGAGCTCTGCAGGGGACTGAGTGTTGTCCATCACTCATATTACTGTTTGGGAGATGCCTGTATTTTAAAATAATGACAGAGCCGCTGATGAAATTTCATCTCACAACATCTTGTTACTTAGAAACAGAACTGACTCAGGCAGGAGTAACCGTCCAACTGAGAGGTGATGTTTTTTTTTTTTGGAGCTGGATAACTACAGGGTATTATTCAGGTCTATTTTAGGGTTTGATGTCACCTTAGTGGTTACTGCTTTTTAAAACCTCCCCACTTTGCATTTTCTGAGCTTTCTGAAGATTTGATTTAATATCCGAGCTGAATTTTTGATTCCTTGTTGAGAAGAATGAATCAAGCACAGCTGCTTACAGTTTTGTGAAAAGTCAAATGTATCCAGGCTCAATATTTATTTCTCAGGAGCTTGATTCTGTTGTCACTGACCTGGCCGAGACCTGTCGTTTCCCCTCCGGGCCAGAAGGCAGAAGTACGGTTAAATGGTCTCGGATGATCTGATCAAATGGTCTACAAGCAGGAAAGATGCCAAAATGCAGATGTTTGGAAGAATTGATAGAGAAATTTAGGACAGGTGAGACAGATGAAGGAATGTGGGACATTTTGTACGCAAACCAGAATTTTTGTAAATGAAAAAAAGGAGAAAACAAGAGAAAATATTGGGGGGGAGGGAAGCAAAGCAAACAGAAAAAAATAAAAACTACAGGTTGATAAAATCATACAAAACAACACATACAGAACTACAGAAAAATGAATGCTATAGTGACAAACAAAGTTGAAATTAATGGACAGATATGATCACGGGAGGGGGCAGGGTAAGAATGATCAATCAGGACATTTTCTGTGAACCAGTGTATAGTTCATGGGACTGCTGGTTGACCCAGACAAAAAAGAATCGATTGACCTGAGGGGAGCGAAGCCTGCAGGCCAGACAGTCAATACGATGGCTAAAGCTCTTCACAGGCCACAACACGCTGACTTAATGCATTGTTGGGAGAGACGAGTTTCAACTGCCTGACTGAGCATCTGCATCATTAAAACTTAAAAAAAATAATAATAATCTAAATCAGAGCCACACTAAACGGTGCGTGCATTCATGCATTCAGTAGTCGTATTGATCATTCCCAATGTTGTCTAACAATCATTGTCTGAAGACGTTTGCAGAAGAGTTGATGCAGACAGAGATTAATGAGCTGTAATGTGATCAGAATAAAGAAGTCGACCTCTTTTAAACTTGGATTCTTTGAAACGGTTACAAAACAACTTACCTTTTACAGATAGCACTTTGAACAGAGTTTGTCAGAAATGGAGTTTATTTCTAACCAGACTGACAAGCTAACAGCTAAGTGAACTGTTGCCAACTTTAAACAACTCTAAACTTCAAAATGTCATCATTGTTTATTTAAATGGTAGTTTATGAACCTTTTATACCAGGAGGCTTCAGCATGCAGAGTACATCGAGTATCAGGCTGATTCAGTAGTGTTCTCGCTGAAAGTGTGCACTTCTGACCGAAACACATTATTTTATACATCTGTTTATCAATTTGCAACATGTTAGGTTCATGGTAATGTGTGTTAAAATATATAACCTTCCTCCATAATTGAAGACCACTGTTATATATCACTGAAATGTTTTGCCTTATTCAGTTTTCTGTCAGAAATATTATGCTGAATCTAACTGCGGGCATTATTTGCACTCATCATTATCATTATTACTCACATAAATTAATGTCAATAACAATTTAGTTCAAAACCATTTTTTGTGTGAACAGCTACAAAACAAACAAACAAAAAGTTAAGATTGGAATTGTTCAAAGGAAAAAAAAGCTGTTTAATTTTAGTACTTTAGTAATTCTGTTTTTTTCCAAACTGAGTTCATTCATAGAGACATCTACAACAGGTAAGACATTGACTGTTCATAACCTTTACACAGAACCTCACTCAAAAAAACTGAATGGACGGACACTTTAAATATAAAGCAGATGCTGTTGAACAGCTGACAAAATGTAAAACATACCAAACATTAGCTGTGTTTAAATAGCTCAGCCAGTCTTTCCTGATATCACACATTTTGTAAAAGAACAACAGCTATACTACTATAGTGATGATTTAAAAGTACAAGTTAGAGGTGTGCGACTGTGATGATGGGGACTCTAAATAATGTTTAATAAAATACATGTAACAGCTGTGACTGTCCTACAATCAAACAACCAATGCGTGGCTGGTTTTGATGTTCCGGAAAGAGGCCGTGGTTGTTCTACTAGGATGATGAATGAATAATAATGAGCAAACTTACATCCTGAAAGAAGCTACAAGCCAGACATTAATCATCACCCTCAGAACTTTCACAACAAAACGAAGCCAAGAGCAGGGTGCAGAAATGTCTGTCTCCAGGCAACTGTACGGACAACTTGTTGAGTGTTTGCAAAGGTCCAGCTAAACGTGGGGTGGGGGGGGTGGGGATCACACACGTGAAACGAAGGAGTCCAGGCTTTTTTGGCTCGAGGACGTTCATTCAGTCCAACTATGACTAAGATTTATGACAAGAGTCCGGCGCCTGTGCAGCTTCATACAGACTTGAAAGAATGCTCTTCTTTGTGTTTGAGTGAAGCTGTGCATTTATTGTTCGAGAATTTAAGCGACTTATCGTCTTACCAGAGTTCACAAAGACAAACACATTATTTCTATCATTTCTTCTCCCAGTTAACACTTCGCTGCAAACAATCATTTTTCAACCAAACAGCCAGCAGACCGGTGCCTAACGTATCATTTCTGTTGTGACTAAAATATAGCTGAAAACAAAGAGCATTTTTTTTGTAAAAAAAAAGTCTAAGATTTCTCCCAATAACCACTGAAGACTAAAAAGGTGTGAAGGAGAAAATGTGCTTCTTCCCTGTCCTCCTGTTCTAAAGCAGAAAGCAGTAACCAGCACATTCCAGTAAATCACAACTAATTTCAGTCCTGCCTGACGTGCCTACTAAAGTAGAAACACATGCACTACCTCTCTTTTCTTTTCCTCCCTGCTCCAGCCAGCCTACACTTTTCCTTCACTCAGTGTCACAGTCTCCTTCTGTTCCTCTTTCTTGTGCTTGGCTCGGTACAACACTCATGATTCAAACATGTAGTCGAGTGATCAATACTTCCATTTTTTCATCAACGCTCCCAACCAAGTTTAGTTTTCACTTTATTTTCATTTTCTTTTCCCTGTTGTGTTAAGGTATTACACAACAGCAAACAGCTCTATTATGGTATTTTCTGTTGTTTCTCATTACTGCCTCTGAGCGTCTGGTTGTGTTCTGTTTGTGAACAAGAAATTAGGACCACGGCTTGTTGGATGGACGAATTAAATGTACTTCATGAACACGAATGTTGGGCCTCAAAACAAATTAATATAAACTAATCAAAACTGTCTGCTTTTTAATTGTGGGTTGATAATTGTTTATTTTTGTCTTTAAAACTCTTAAAACCTACTTGTATTCCTTGTCTGTTGACAGTATGTAAGGGGTTGTGTTGTCCATTTTTAGCAGATTTTATTTTTTGTAGAAATTTTCTTGACTTTATTGTATATTTTAATTTTTATTATTTAATTAGATTTGAGGCATTTTACTGTTTTTATTTCCTGTTTTTATTTGTGTTTTTGGATTGAATTTGTATTGCATGAGCTGTGTTTAAATGTTGAATCTGTGCAGCACCTTGGTCTGCTGTGGTGAACAAAGTGCTTAAAGTACCGGTGACATGCATATCCTTCAAATACAAAAACTCAAAGAAAACATCTTTATACTTAAGAAAATTGGCATAATACACATGATTTTACCTATTTTGTCACATAACTGGCCTATTTTCTTTTGGATTTGGCTCAGCCAAAGTGAAACAGGAAGTAACATCAAAGGGGAACTCATTGATAAAATAAACTCTCTGTTTTTGTTTATTAAAACAAAATTATTTAAACTTTAACTCTTCTTTATCTCTCTTTGATAGTGACTCAAAATAATATAAAGAAACATCAGATTCTTCTCTACAGTCTCTGTTGATAGCTGTGTAACAATGCTCTGTTCACATGCAGACATTCCCCTTTGACATCACTTCCTGTTTCTTCACATGCAAATATCTCAACAACTGTTCATCTCAGGGGCGTGAAATTTGTTTTGCAATATTTTATCAATGTTATGTTTTCAAAAATACATTCATGTTTATTACAAAAATTTAATGTCATGGGCACTTTAACAAATAAAGTCTAATTGGATTTACAAATATTATGAACGTTAGCCTTTGTACAGGGTGAGTCAAAAGACACAGGACACCCTTTAATTTGGAAAGAAAGGGGAAAACAACATATCTGAATAATCCAGCAAGTAAAGGATGAGGGGGCCTATATTTTAGGCTATATCCAGAACATGACAACCATCTTGAAACACACCATAATAAATTAAGGGCAAGTTTCTCCAAAGATAGACCCTCTCACTTGAATATGTAATTTTCCCTTTTCTTTCTGAAATAAAAAGGATATCCTGTGACTTTTGACTCACTCTGTACTTTGATTCTGTACCATATATTTTGTCAAGATTTTATCTAAAATGCAACAGTATGTCTGATCTTTTTCATTTTCAGGATTTCACGCAACACTTTGAAAATAAGTTTGAGCCTTGGACGTCGTGGTGGGAAAAGAATCAGGCAGAACAGAAAAGGCACGCCACTGACTGTGATGTTAGAGAAGTGCGCTGCTCAGACTTTCCATTCCCTTCGTTTGGTGTTAAAGATCAATTAATCAAACTTTGTAACAATAATGAAAACAAATGATTCTGTCTCTCTGCCTGCGCCCCATTGTACAGAAAACACAGCAGCTCTGAGGAGATGTAATTATTCTCCGTGCTTAAAAACAGGAACGAAAGAACTTTCATCCATTTGGTTTCGATACAATTTCCTCGTTTTATATAAAACCACAAATACAACCAAAATATTTTCTCTTTGCTCGTCTCTTAGCAACTGAAGAACAGTTTTCCGGTGACATCAGGGCAGAGAGTGAGAGATTTATTTTCCTCTTTTTCTCTTTAGAGCTGAGTTTCAGTGAAGTCAGACTTTGGTGAAATTAGATTTTACAGAATATACAATCAAAGTGGATGTGGACTCTTGGATCAGGTTAAACGTAGCCAAGCAGGGCAAACAAATGTATCGTCAGAAAATAAGCAGGTCTGAGAAGAGTAGTCAAAAAAAGAAAAAGTTTTTTTTTATTTTTATGTCTGCAGTGAAGTGTAGAGCTTACGTTACTGTCTTGACTTTCCTTTGACTGTGAAGAAGTGTTAAAGACTGACAAAACACACCAAAAATATTTTTAAAAATATTAAAAAGGGATCAATGATTAATTGTAACATTAGACTTTATTTGATATGCATTTATTTTAACTGTAAAATAAAGACTATAAAAATACTGTAGTGTTTTATAAATTTTTAAAATATATATATTAACATGGACGGAGCCATTTTATTTACACGCAAAGCATTCTGGGTAAATGATGACGTGGATAGGTCCTTGGTGTGAGCGAGCTATATCCACCCTGAAGGTTAATCTTGGACAATATCTGATGATCGACTCTTTTAAATGAAACCAGAGAGCGTTGACAGAGAGGAGAAGGTAGAAATGACTCAGRCTGTAACTGAAAATATAGATGGAGGACAACAGAGCTGCTTCATGAAGAAGAACCTCAGCTTAGCCCGTTAGCTTTAGTGTTAGCCCTGATGCTATCACCATATTTATGTATTAGCTCAGCGCTACACATTCTCCTCTCGTCACTGAGGTCCTCCATCCACATGACAGAGAGGGGAACACAAAAATGACTCAGCCTGAAACTGAAAATATGGATGGAGGACCTCAGTTTAGCTTGTTTGTCGCGCTAGTGCCGAGCTAATACATATAAGGCAATGTAGCTTCGGTGCGAGCGTGAAGGCTAACAGGCTAAGCTGAGGTTCTTCTTCCATGAGGCAGCTCTGTTGTCCTCCATCCATATTTTCAATTACAGGCTGAGTCATTTCTACCTTCTCCTCTCTGTCAACGCTCTCTGGTTTCATTTAAAAGAGTCGTTCATCAGATATTGTCCAAGATTAACCTTCAGGATGGATATAGCTCGCTCACACCGAGGACCTATCCACGTCATCATTTACCCAGAATGCTTTGCGTGTAAATAAAATGGCTCCGTCCGTGTTAAAATATATTTTTAAAAATTTACAAAAATAAACATCCTACAGTATTTTTACAGTCTTTATTTTACAGTTAAAATAAATGTTCGTCAAATAAAGTCTAATGTTACAACTAATCTGGGATCCCTTTAAGACATTTTGCAACATGTGAGGCAAATCTGCGTGTGTGCGCACACAGGGCTGATGTGTATCATTACCGTCGGTCGTTCCTCCTGCGTCGGAAGAGCTTTTTGGTGTGAGCGATCTCAGCCTCATTAGGAAGTGGTGGGAAGACCTGCAAGAGACAAATCAATGAGTAGAAGAAGGTTGCTGTCAAATCAGCATTTGTTATCACCCTGTGGACACATGTTCAGTCGAACATACTTGTTTATGAGCACACACATATTAAATAGGTGTGCTTTTAGATGCAAGAGACATCAAACCTGGAGTTTCCATCCTATTTCTGATTGCACTTTAACCATAATTATTCCCATGTTAACAACTGACCCATACTTCGGCTGTAAATTCAGTTATTATCAATTAACAGAAATGGACTGAGGCGTGATTAGAATGACTCCCTCATTTACTCCTCTGTAATATGTTTAATAATGAGCAGTAAACTGAGCTCATAAAACACCGCCTTATTGCACAGTGATCATTTCTTCACCTGTAAAAAGGGAAAGTGCTAAACTTTAGGATTGCAGTTCAAAAGCAACGTGCATACTTTATAGCGTGGTTTGTGAGTTTTCATGAAAGATGCAGCCTTCCACTGCAGAAAACAAAGCAACCATGAAAAGGAAGGTTGACCAAATCGATTTGAATTCAAGCTTTAAAAATACATTGACGAGCTCCTCAAAAGAGACAGAGTGCAAAAGGGCTGCGAGTAGAAAAAATATACGTCTATAAGTCTTCCAGTTTGACAGTTTGGCAGCATGTCAGACGAGTTGTCAGGGGGAAAAAAGTGAATTTCATAGAATCACAAATGAAAAAACTTCAAAATGAGTCTTTTTCTTTTATTGTTAGTTATTTTTCACCGGCAAGAGGATTAGAATTTATGATAGAGTACAGTCTGCTGGACACTGCACCCTACTTATACATTTCACCTCTTCTGAGTTGGAAATAGGAACTCTGTCATCCATAAAACATCAGCCCTGTCAGTCAAAAAGCACGCTTTCCCTTCGCTCATCATCACCATGTGCTGTTGCCGTGGTTACCGTTGGTCTAGGAGTAGTGCTGCTGAGTAAACATGCAGTGTGCAAAGATGAACGGTGTTAAAGGACGAGTGCATAAATGAGCCCGACTATGAACAGCTGTGCACACACTGTAGTGTCTAAGACATGATACATGAGGGAGTATGAGGGAAGCATCAGGCCGCTCTAATAAGTGTTGAAGTCGGATGATGTCAGTGCCGTTGCTTTTCAGGACCGACCTTTGTGCAGACAGCTGCCTGCTAATAAAAGAAAAGTCAAAAAGAGCTGAATGTTAAACATACACACAAGCATGCCACGCGCACACACTCAATTAGAGTCAGTGTGTTCAGCATGAGAACTTTTTCTATTGTTTTTTAAAATGGACATGAGCATATACTGTTTGAAGATAGTAGACAAAGAACCATGTTAAAAAGGCACAGCATTTTGTTAAAGTACACTTTTTCATCCAAAAAAAATCGCTTTTATATTTACTGTGTGCAGAATGTTGTCACTTAGTGCCCTTGCTGGGCCAAATAGGAGTCACCTGCAGGCCACATCTGGCCTATGGGCCTTGAGTTTGACACATGACCTTGTAGATAAGTGACATGCATTTGAACAAAACGTGCAACAGCTTTCACCCTCAACTGTGAACAATAATGCTGATCAATAACATTTAAATACCTCAGTTAGTGCTTCTAAATTTAGCCCAAACATTTAGCAAGAACATCCACTAATGAATTTTAAAAATTGCAAAAGCCCTAAAGCATTAATCAAGAAATTAGTTCCCTGTTAGTGAATTTTAGGGGTGCAACGATTAAGACAACTCACGATTCAGTTGGGTACTTTAGTGTCGCGGTTCAATATTTTTTCAATACAAAAAAGAGAAATTTCCATGCCCTTCTTAACTTAACTTGAAATTAACTATGAACATTTGTTTAACCTCAAAAGTGCAGTATTAAAATTAAATGTTGCCAAAACAGCAAGTTTCTCAGTGGTTCTGCCCTGACAATGCAGCCTAGGTGGAGTAGTTAAAAGTGCATCCTCTGAGCCTTCAACACAGAGCATCTTGAGAAGACAAGCTGATTTTAAATGTTAAAAATCTATATTGTTTTGATACATAGTGCATATTGAACCTAGAGCACTGTACTGAACAGGCTGATACAGATACATGTATTGTTGCCCCCCTAATTTTTAGATCTTTGGTTTGTTTTAATTGCATTGCTGCTTCCCTGTTGCATCTGTTGAAGTAAAAGGCTTATGCTTTTTAAACTGTGGTAATAAAATTGGATTTTAAAGGTAATTACTGCACAATCCTAAAACTTTAACATTTTAATAAAATAAAATACCATAAAATGACAAAAACCATGGCCTATTAATGTTCACAGTCCATATAAAAATATGAAAGTTTGTATAATAACCTGTTTTTCCTAAACAGAACTTACAAAGATTATTTCATAGTTTTTGAATATTTCAGCTCTATTTAGGCTATTCTCATTTACAGTTTTAGTTTCTTTTAGCATACAATTTGTATGAGGTTTGGGAACATTTTATTC
>NW_013952459.1:406277-423269 GCF_001266775.1 Austrofundulus limnaeus
ATATATATATATATCTGTTGTCCTAGTTATGTTGCTCTATTTAAATTGAGAATCTTTTGATTAATAAAAAAACTTGTCTGGATTGTTGGTGTGCTCACTTCAGTGCTTACAACAGAAATGCAGTGAGACACAGAGCAGGTTTTCTGCAGGTAGCAGGGAGGTCTGTGTGGATCAAAGAGATCTATGAGCTGTCCTGGTCTCCGGCCAGAAGACCTCTCACCTCGAGTCAATGTGGACGTGACAAAAACTGAGGGCTGCAGGAGGAGTGAGGTGGGGGGTGGGAGTGACGGCTGGGGTTGTGGGTGGGAACGAGAGAAAGCTGACAGAGACAGACACTCTGTTAGTGAATTTAGAGATATAAAAGTGAGTCAGTGTCTGTTGCTAAAATATTGCAAAGAAAATATCTTCAAAAAGAAATGCCTTTTCATCTCATTTAATCTAATTAGATTAAATCTGAAACAGTTTAAAACTCAAGAGTTTGATTGCTGAGATAGATGGATAGGGAAAAAAAACGTGAGTTTTTTAATCAAGTTTGAGTAATAAATAAAAAAGTCATTCTGTAGAAAGTTTAACTCGATAAAGCTATAAAGTGGTTATAGAACAATGGAATTAATGAGAATGTTTAGCTTGCTTGCAACATCTGGCCCATTAGACATCTCCATCTGGCCTGCAGGAGGTCAATGAAAATCAGAGATCAAATATAAATCATTCTGCATGCAAACTGGAAATCTCTGTTTTTATTTCTAAAGTAGTTTTGGCAGTGAGTGGTTTTATTTTGAAGTTCTGAGGTGTTTACTTCAGCAGTCAGTGTAAAAAACAGGAAAAAAAGACGTAGAAAAAAGTTAATTCATGCTAAATTAATAAAGTTTAAATTCTCAGTACGACTGGTTTTGATTTTTGTTGCTCAGTTATGATGTTAATACTATTATCCCTTCAAGGAAATCATATTTAGAGTTATTTATAAAATTAAAATTAGTCAAAATTGAGTTTAGCCTGTAAATATGATGTAGTGGTTATTGGTTGTCAATGGTTTTACCTGAAAAAAAGACATTTTGAAAGAAATCATTTTCAAAGGAGAACCAGAACATTTAGGATAAAAAAAATAAGCTTTTTTGTGGTGCCTGACTGATCTAGAGCCGGTGATAAAATAGACAGCTATAGTTATATTATATATAGAACAGCTCATCAGTCCAATTATTGATAAGGACAATATGTAAGATAACTATCTAACCACTGTCCACAAAACCAACTTCAAAAGACTGAAACAATTACTTTAAGATTCATAAGAGCATCTTTTTATTGGAGGACACTAATGGGCTTCCAGTGTCTGTACTTTCCTCTGAATATTTAAGTGTGTGCCTGGTCTGCAAACAATTGCAGGTTCTCCAGGTTCAAACCATCAGAAATGTACCAATTGCTCTCAACTCATCTAATGACCAAAATAACTTTATTTTGTTTTATTTACAGCTCAAGCCAAGGAGCAGTTTTGTGGGAGTGTTATGTAACGTGTTTGGGTGCAAAAATACAGATGAAGTTGATAAGCCTTCACTGAAAGAGGCTTAGATTAACTCTGTACTGACACATAACTAACCAACATTTCAGCTTGTTGCAAACGGCACATAACAGAACATTCAGCTTTCAAAAGGTTGACCAAGCAAGTTTCTCCCAATAGTGTCTAAAAAGATTCTTATTTTTCCCCTGATGTGTTGTTACAATCATGACTCGGATTCCATTGTTGATGAGCTCATAACAATGGCAGTGGTTATAGGCAGTGTGTTACAGGTCTTAGCGGGGAGGGAAAGTATGGAGATGAGAATTGCTACCAGGGATGGAAATGTGAAAAATAGAAACGGAGAATACCCATTACAGAACTTTCCTTGCAATAGCACAAAAAGTGAAGTGCATGCTTTCCTGTCACTTCTAATGTGCAACAATCCCGGCATGATGCTCCGTCAGTCCATTGTTTCTCTCAGCTTATTTATGTTGCAGGGGCTGTGAGCCAAAAGCAATAAATTTAAAGCTACCCCAGGGTAGCATTACAGCACAGGTTGTTGAGAGCAGCAGCAGAAAAGACTAGAAGAGAAACTGCAAATACTAGATAGCGAGCACGTACAATAAAAAACAACCAGGGAGTAGAGAGGCAGACGTTGATATCAAGCCAGAATAAATAATGCTCCCGTCTGTGGCTATAAAGAGACGAGATTTAGCTTTTCTTACATTCTGGGAAATACAGAACAGAGATAAAACCTCTTTAATTTATCAAGTGCAGGTATGAAAGAACTTGTTAAAATATAAATTAATGTTGAGGAGTCTTCAGTCAGACTTTGGGAAACTAATCACACGCATCCTGAAAGCATTAGAAGAGGAGAGGATGTTATGATTGAAGTTTGTGTTTCACACTCAGAGGCATGCTAATATCATGTTGACTGCTGCAGCACCAATGGTTGCTGTTCTGTAGGGCACTGCTGGACTTTCCATTATTTAACCTTTGACACATTAAACCCACAACGTTTTCATCTCTTGTGGCCCAACCACCAAGTTCTTTGATGTTCCTGTTCATCCTGTGTCTCCAGCCTCAGGATGGTTATTACCCAAGACACAGATATCAGAACCTCACATCTTAACTTCTTATCACCTGCTGAGTCTGACTGTGAAAGCTCTAAATCTCCTCTGTGTGTGCTTTTGACAGGCACCAGCTGTAGACATTAGATATAAAACAGGTTTCATTTACAGACCATAATGCAGAGCCAAGATTTTTTTAAGGAATGTTTTACATATCATCATCTTCCTACAATAATTGCCCAACTCATTTTTTTCTAGCTTTATATGATGTAATATTATAATATAATATTTGGCCTTTTTTGTGTTTCCTGAAAATCTTCTGCAGTTATGTTAGGAAGGTGACAATACGTACAGCTGGTAAAATAAGTATTGAACACGTCACCATTTTTCTCAGTAAATATATTACTAGAGGTGCTAATGATATGAAATTTTCACCTGTCGGTAACAACCCAATTGATCCATACATACAAAGAAATCAAACCATAAATGTCCAGAAATGAAGTTATTTGTAATAATGTGGAATGGCACAGGGAAAAAGTATTGAACACGCTTACTGAAATTTATCTAATACTTTGTACAAAAGCCTTTGTTGTCAATGACAGCTTCAAGACGCCTCCTGTATGGAGAAACTAGTGGCATGCATTGCTCAGGTGTGATTTTGGCCCATTCTTCCACACAAACAGTCTTCAAATCTTGAAGGTTTCGTGGACCTCTTCTATGAACTCTGATCTTTAGTTCTTTACATAGATTTTCTGTTGGATTCAGGTCAGGTGATTGGCTGGGCCATTCCAGCAGCTTTAGTTTCTTTCTCTGAAACCAACTGAGAGTTTCCTTGGCTTTGTGTTTGGGCTCATTGTCTTGCTGAAATGTCCAGCCACGTTTCATCTTCATCATCCTGGTAGATGGAAGCAGATTTTTATCAAGAATGTCTCTGTACATTTTTTCATTCATCCTTCCTTCAATTATTTGAAGTTTGCCAGTACCATATGCTGAAAAACAGCCCCACACCACGATGTTCCCACCTCCAAACTTCACTGTTGGTATGGTGTTTTTGGGCTGATGTGCAGTGCCATTTGACCTCCAAACATGATGTGTATTCTGACATCCAAACAGTTCAATGTTGGTCTCATCTGACCAGACTATATTCTCCCAGTATTACACAGGCTTGTTTAAATGTTGTGCAGCAAACTTTAAAGGAGCTTCAACATGCTGTTTCTTCAGCAGTGGAGTCTTGCGTGGTGAGCGTGCATACAGGCCATGGTGGTTCAGTGCATTACTTATTGTTTTCTTTGAAACAAACATACCTGCTAATTCCAGGTCTTTCTGAAGCTCTCCACAAGTGGTCCTTGGCTCTTGGACAACTCTTCTGATAATTCTTTTCACTCTGTCAGAAATCTTGTAAGGAGAACCTGGTCATGGTCGGTTTATGGTGAAATGATGTTCTTTCCACTTCTGAATTATGGCCCCAACAGTGCTCACTGGAACCTTCAGAAGTTTAGACATTCTTCTGTAACCGATGCCATCATTATGCTTTGCAACAATAAGGTTGTGAAGGTCTTGAGAGAGCTCTTTACTTTTACCCACCATCAGATGGTTCTTGTGTGATACCTGGCCATCATTTTGGACAGAACCAGCTGATATTAATTTGCACTGACAAGGGGCAGGCTTGTTTTCTAATTACTGAGAGAGTTCAGCTGGTGTCTTGGCTTTCCATGCCTTTTTACACCTCCCTTTCTTCATGTGTTCAATACTTTTTCCCTGTGCCATTCCACATTATTACAAATAACTTCATTTCTGGACATTTATGGTTTGATTTCTTTGTATGTATGCATCACTTGGGTTGTTACCGACATCTGGTGAAAATTTCATGTCATTAGCACCTCTAGTAATATATTTACTGAGAAAAATGGTGACGTGTTCAATACTTATTTTACCCGCTGTACATCATGTAAATTTTCATCTAAGAAAAGTTAAATCTGAAATGTGACAGCAGAAAAATAAATCTGCAACAGAATCAGCACTGTCTGATATTTAATTTTATTTTTGTACCTATTTTTGTGTTACAACATCGACAGATTTGAAATTTAAATATTTATTTATTTAACATACATATTTATTCAAATAACCCTAAATAAATTTAACAATAAAGCAATCATCGAATATCCTTTAGTTCTGTTCAGAAATGACAAAAACGTTTTCCCCCAAATGCAAAAATAACTAGAGAATTTGCATTTCCGGCGAAAATGCTAGTGTGAATGCCTCTTGCTGATAACTTTAGCTGAAGAACAGCTAAGAAACAAACTGATGTCGTCACTGATGTGACTGATGATGTCACAGATGCACAGACAAACAGCCCCATTCAAAGTCAATGGGAAAAACTGCTTAAAAATTGAAATAGCTAAAAAAGTATAAAAACTAAAGATACTGTAAGTCATTGCCGGAATGGCAAGAATGAGCTGACCATTTTGATACATATATTGTAGAAATAGCACAAAGAGCATATGTAGTGAGGCCTCAGATCAGAACTGCTGCAATAAATATGTTTATTGTCTAAACTAAATGGATTTTATAATTATGACTTTATGTTTTCTTAAATGGTGTTAGTAGTACACACCTTTGCTCATTCGATAACATTAATTGGCAAACTTCCTCCCTCAGCCGCTGTAGGTTTTGTTGTTCTCTGGCTCCAAGAATCTTTCTATTTCTGCCACGTTATGTGCATCTTTTAAGGAAGACATTATGGATGTTTCTTCCTCAGAGGCTATACAATTGTATATAAATATGAATCTTAAATATCAGATTTGCAGAGCTTAATTTGTAGAAACATATCTACATAAACCTGGTTTGGAAATAAATAAGGAAGTTGTATGAAATACACATGACTTTGTGAAAATGCTGGAGCTTATGTAAGCTTTAGTTTGCTATTAATGGAGTGTTGCAGCTTTTGTCTTTTTTACCCGTTTAGTACACAGGATATTTAGAAAAGTTCCACTTTTGTTCCTTTAAAAGAAGAAACCCAAATCACCTTTATTCCAATTTGATTAAAACATCTGGTTACTGTTGTTTGCTGTTCATACTTACATAACCTGACGTTTACTAATGAACTATTACTGAATATTTATGTGCAACTGGTGAAACATTTCCCCCAAGGTATCCTGCTTACATGCAAGTACTCAGGTCTGCAGAGTCTTCCTCAGGCGCAGAGCCCACAGAAGAACAATGCTGAGTGGTGATTAGGCCAGTGTGTGAGTGGTTAATAAAGAACAGGAGCCAATAAGTAGCAGAAGCAGAAACAATAGCAGGAAGTAACAACAAGGAGGGGGCTACTGGTTACCATGACCTCCTGGATATTGTTCTGCTGCCTACCAGCATTTGAAGGATGGAAGGGAGGAGTGAAGGACAGCATAAGGAGAAGAGGGAGAAGGGCAGAGCGTAATGTTGGTGATGATGGTCAGAAAGGTGCAGGAAAAAGGAAACAGCAAAAAGGAAGAAGCAAAGCCTGACAAGATATCAAATTGTAGAAAAGACATGATGGTGACGTGTGTTTTAACATGCAGGGACAGTAAATATTTATACTTCAGTGTAATCATCTAGGTTTCAGACAAGCTGACAACTGACAGACAGGACTGCCAGAAAATTCCCACCCGCCCCCAGTGTCGCTTCACAGCCGAAGTCCTGCTCTGCAGCACGTACACTTCCAGACAGAGGGGCCAACCAGTCTGTTATAGCTCAGCTCCAGCCTCCTGCTTTGTTCCCTAGTCTCATGGCTTTGTTCACACACTAGGGACCGGATATTTCCTCAGAGACCAGCCACTTTCTCCTTTTCCGTCTCTCAGGCTCGCTCTATCGTTCTGCTCTATCCCTGGTGCCCTCTATTTTTCATGGCATATTGAATAATGTCTCACTGGTTATGTGAAACCAAAACACTGAGAGAATCACAGAATCAATCCAATTTGGCTTTCTTAGCTGAGAGTTATGACTATTATTTCTCACATAAGTCCTTCGTTGTCCAACATATAAAAACATCACACCAAAACCCTTTAGATCCAATCGTGAGCCCTAATCTTATTTGTTAAATCCTTATAAAAACGTGTTACGTGAGAAGTATGACTGTTATTCGCCAGACATTTTCATATGTTAATGTGACTGGTCATGGCACAGTCATACCAGCTGTATAGAAACACTTGACTGCAGATGTCAGCTCCCACCAGTGAGAATATCAAAACACAAGCTGGCGTTAGTCGGGACTTGAAGCTGTACGCAACACTAAGCAGTGAAATACTTAACATGCACATTAATTTTAATTTACACAAACCTGTTATTTTGAACCATATTTGAATAAACTGTTTTCATTCAAGAGATATATCTACCAAGTGAACCTGGATCAGGAATGTTGTAATGAGGGACATCCCCATACAACTCTGTTAGGCTCTACAGCTTGAATGTGACTGCGTATTCACTGCTGCACTCAGTCCTGTCCCGTCATGGTCATGTGGTGTCGATAGGTCTGTCGCAATGAGCAATAAATCAATTCATCACATGATAAATTCAAATTAGGTTGACAATATTTATTTATCTCCTTGTTATAATATTGTCTCCCTCTCACGTCAAGTACTGGTCAGGCTCATGGTTTTGTAACCTCGTAGCACAGGAGTCCCATGAACAGACATTTAGCTAGAGAGTAGTGCTGGGCGGTATACCGGTTTGTACCGAATACCGTTTTTAAATTTTTGTTATGATATGAATTCATTGAATACCGACATCCCGGCTTAAAAAGCCTAAACAAGCTCAGAACGTTTTGTCACTGCCGCCAGTCAACTGTTGCCCAGAGTTGTAAAGTAATTAAGTACAAATGCTTTGTTACTGTACTTAAGTAGAAATTTTGGTTATCTGTACTTTACTTGAGTAATTTTTTTCAGCATACTTTTTACTTTTACTGCTAACATTTTTACACAATTATCTGTACTTTCTACTCCTTTCATTTTTTAAAAAGGCAATAAATAGAAAGTCATTACTCCTGTACACACTGTGTACAAAGTAATATGGTGTCAGAATGGTATTACTGCTAGAAAAAATATTTTTAGGGGAGGTCACCTCCCAATAAATGCCATTTTGGAAAATCTAACTGCTCACTTTTACTTGGTACTTTTACTTTTAATACTTAATTAGATTTTGTGTCAGAAATTTACTTTTGATGCTTAAGTATAAAAAATATCAGCTACTTTAAGACTTTTACCCAAGTAATATTCATAGAGAAGGCTAACTTTTACCAAAGTATTTTTATAATAAGATAGTAGTACTTTTACTCAAGTATCACTTTGAGTAAATTTATACAACACTGCTGTTTCCCGGGGGACACTTTTCCTCGCAGCACCACTATGCGCATTAGCAAGCTAATGTTATTGTTGGAGCAGCTCGTTAGCGGTGAGTGGCGATTCTGCTGCTTATATTGACTGATGTAAAAAAATATCCTGTTTTCACCATCACTGAACAGAGTAAACAACTCTTCAATATTTACAGATATTACACAAACACAAATAATTTATAGATATGCGCACAAACATACTTGTGTTTTTTTTCGATACCATAAAAAACGACCAGCCCACTGACGTGGTTCTGTACTCTAGTTATTACTGAGGGCAAGGTGTTGACTTTCTAATGGATAAAGGTGTCAGGATTCAAAGCATTCAGTCCAAAAGTGGGCTACTTCTCTATAAGTACAGTTGTACAGTACAGTATGTTTGAAAAAATGTCCTGCAAGTTTGTTGACATGTATGTAAACTTTAAGAAATGATTTAGCCCTTTTTATATTTTAATAAACAAAACATATAAAAAAAAAAACAAAATCATTACATTAATTACATACATTAATTCAAGTAAAATATGAGTGCAAAGGTCATGAAGGTCATAATGAATTATTTTGTCAATAATAATGAACTGTTGGGGAAAAAAAAAAGAGCCGTGGTGTTCGAGTTGCATTTTTCTTTTCTAGAATCTCATATATGGCATGAATCCACAGATCAAATACTTGCTCTCTGACCCCTGGATGCTTCTGTCTTTACAACCTGACATCGGACATGTAAGCAGGGTTATTGTGTGTGTAGGTTAACATTCCAGAGAGGCCACATGAGGTCCAACAAAATCTCAGAGCAAAGGGAGGAAGCCCTTTCTCACAGAGCTGCTCGGACACCCACCCACCCACCCCCCCACACACACACACACACACACACACACAAATGGGAAGCTTAACGCATCCCAGGGCTATTTGTGTGTCTATTCTGGCTCCTGGAAAAAGGGAAGTAAATGTTAGTAAGAAGTGTGGAATGCAGACGCTGATTTGATCAAGTTCCTCCATTCAGAATCTGGAAGTAAGGCGACTGGATGCTGGATGACATTTTTATACATATTGCTGTGCTGCCGTTTGCTAACGAGCTGAATGTGAAGCACACTAATGAAGCGGTTTTGTTATGGAGCACATATACAAGTAGTATTTATATCCTTGTTTTAAATATGCGTGTTACATGTTGAAATCAAAGCTCAGGGATTGTGTATTTTATTCATTTGACACTAGCGTTAACTCCCACAGGGCACAGAAAACTGTCAGCAGATGGCCTCATTAGAATAAAAAACAACAGGGCATAACTCCTCCACAACTTCATATGGTGGAAATTTGAGATAAACTTGTCAAGACACGACAAACATGATTCTCAGGAGACGGACTGATTGGATAGATAGTATGACTTGGAAAAAGCTGAAGAATGTCAGGGGAAAAAAACCTAGTACCCTGCCTCCACCTCTGTATCTTTGACTCTAATGTGTCCTTGACTCAACTCACATCCAATCCCAAACAGCAGACAAACGCAGTCAATACCATCTTACTTTTGTTTCTAACTGGCTGAAAAACCATGAAAGAGGGGAAGGACAGAGGAAGACACTGCAGCCTGGCCACTATAAAAGAGGCAAAACGTTATGGCTCAAACAGCAGGGCAGGAAGAGAGATGGTGACATGTGTAACAAAATATGAACTCTGCCACCTCAGAAACAACGCCTACTAACCCTGTACTCTGTCATGGTTTACACAGCTGCAAAATCAATTTCACCCTGTTAAAGGCAATACTTCAGAGGTTCAGTGTAATGAAATCAGGAAGCTGTTGTATACACCTTGTAGACTGCAGGACATACAGCATGAACTGAAAGAACTTATATCCAGTGGTGGACAGTAACAAAGTACTTTTACTTTATTACTGTAATTAAGTACATTTTTTGAGTATCTTTACTTTACTTGAGTAGTTATTTATTTGGGAACATTTTACTTTTACTCCACTACATTTCTAGGAAGCTTGTCGTTACTCGTTCCTTTTTGATCAGCATGGCTTTATAATCCGCTGTAAAAAAAATCTGTTGTTCCGGTTTTTCTTTTCATGAAATGCAATTGGCCACAAGCTATGTTCGTCACAAAGGTAACCAATCACATGCGTAGCTTATAGCCTACGTCACACTCATTAACTCTCGGTAGCGGAGCGCGCGCTCCCATCACTTTACTTTCATTTCAAGCAGAACCAGACAAAAGAAGAAGATGCAATGGAGACCACTGATGAAACGCAAGGAGAGAAACCAGCACACCCATGGCCACATCTCAGTTCAATGTTCGAGGTTTTAGGACTTAAAAATAATACGTATCAGTTCAAATGTCTTCTCTGTTTACCACGGGTAAAGTACCTTTCAGCATTCCATAACTCACCATCTAACCTGAGAAAGCACATTGAGGTAAGTCAGCAAACATTTTTCTCACTAGTTTAAACGCTTTAAATGAAGTTGACTTTGGTTAGGGTGGTTGTGGTTAAATGCTGTGAGAGATGATTGAAAAATAGCCGACCATTGTGTGCTAACTGCTAGCTTAGAGCACCGTGCGGGTGCCCCTTGGGGCTCTGCACTCGGGATTCCTCTCGGGCCCTTGGGCTCTGGTCTTCCCTATGTCTGCCTCGTGTCTTGGGGGTTGGGTCTCCGGTCCTCCACAGTCACTATTAAATATTCCATTGGAGAAATCTTGTATATACACGCATGTTCACAACTGCTCACAAACAGGTGTTCTGATCCGGGGGGTAGGGTTCTGACAGGTCACTGAGTGTGTATATATGTCTGTGTGTATATACTGACAATATTTATGAATGTAGGCATGTATGTATGTATATCTTTATATATGTATGGGTATGTGTATATATTTATATATGCCCTCCATGTAATTATCCATTTATTTTTCAGGTGAGCGGACAGATGTTGGGTGTGTGGTCCTGTGTTTTGTTGGTGTATATTTAATATACTTCTAATCACTATTTCAATCTTTCTGTCTTTCTAATTACTTCTCTCTCTGATTCTCTCTGTCTCTATTTTCTCTTCACTTAAAAAAAGTCACTGATGATGAATAAATAAACTAAATAAACTAATATTTAGTTTAGTTTTCTACTGAAGTGACAAGAAAAAGAAAAGAAAAAAAGAAAATGTAATTTGTACTTTTACTTTGTACTTAAGTACTTTAAAATGCATGTACTTCTGAATACTTAAGTATTTTCAAAAGTAAGTACTTCAGTACTTTTACTTGAGTAGATTTTTGACTGAGTAACTTTTACTTGTAGTGGAGTAGATTTGACCATGAGTATCAATACTTTTACTCAAGTACTAGAGTTGAGTACTTTGTCCACCACTGCTTATATCCTTATTTAGTCACTGTTCAGTGTCCCAAAAACTTTAGCCAAACCTTTAATAGCCATCTCACAGACAATAAGGTTTTAGTTTATAGGAAGTAAACTTAAATGTAAATTACCTCACACCTTAACTACAATAATAAACATATTTGCACACTTAAAGGGGACATGAATTACTGTAATGGAGTCATTTAATGAAGGGTTTTAATATACTGAAAAACAATTATTAGTATAATTATTTAATCTAGAAGGAATATTATCGAGATGTGAGAACTGACAGGCAAATATAGTAAATATACAGTATTTTATATTATTATATGTTTAAAAAAATCCCAAAGTAATTGATGAATTTATAAGGCTCAGGCTTTAAATGTCATACTGATAGGTAGCCATTAGAGGGCGGTAGAGAACCACATTGCAACTCAAACATCTGAGCAGTAAATAACACAGATTGTTTATTAATGATCAGCCAGCATCACGTTAAAAACAAAAAATAACATGTTTATTAGTTTATAAGAGGAAAGAAAACACATATCTGTGTTATGTTTCCACTTATTTTAAACTGAATGTATAACATTTTCTCTCCATGCACATGTGGGTTCCTCCAAAATCCTCCCACAGACTAAGAATATGTATGTTGCATTTACTCTCGCAAAGTGACTGTTGGAGACTGAAACCAGTTCTCCACGACCTGAAAAGGAAAAAGAGGATGGATGGAGGAATGGATGGGGCTTTAGTTGTTCAGTGGCTGTTACATATTTCTACACCACCAGGGGTCACCCTCACACAACTAAAGGTGTTTCCTAGTGAGGAGCTTTCTGTCAAGCGCAGAGCCAAATCAGTGCTGTCACTTGTTGCACTAAGAATGCCAGTGGTGAGACATCTTGCATGTCAGTGTGAAAAGAAAAGTCAAATAAGAAAAACTAGTTTCACAAAGAAAGACATTGCCAACTTACAGAGTGAAGATGAGGTAGGAACCTCTCTAGGTCATTCATGTCTATCCCATCATCTTCTGCAAACATGTTTTTGTTCATACTGAAAGAAAGGAAGCATGAGACAGTCACATCACAAACTTTACTGATCAGGAGTATGCATACACACATAAGCTAGGCAGGAAAAGATCTTCAAAGCCATAGTGATGGAGGGAGCAGGTCAGCACCAGCTCATCCAGGTTCTAAACATACACAGTACAAGTCTTACCCCTCTCTGTCAATGTGTGGCAAAGGTTTTGGCATTCCTCTGAAGTTTTTCATATGAAAATGGCTGAAGTCAAGCTTCTCTGGCTGCACATCCCAACCTGCACCTCTGCAGTAAAATAAACAACTTTAGTATTAGTGTGTGACTAAAGAAAGGCAGGAAAATAGATACAAATAAAATTAAAGATGACGTTCAACATCTGTGTTCTTTACTTCAATCAATTCAAGTTTGCAAAAATACAAATCTCTCTGTTTTTTTTAGCTTTATTCTTTAATGTGTAAACAAACCATTTTGCAACATTAGAACTGGGTGTGTTTGGAATAAACTTTGATAAACCAACATATTAGCGTGCTGCTTTGTTGCGCAAGCTTTGCTCAATTTTCTCAACATGACACGAGAAGTGCAAAAAGAGTGTGCTGTGCTATTTTTACCACAAAGACTTGATTAAAAGTGCAGAAAAGATGTAATCAATATCATCACTGTCTGTGTGAGGGCAGAGCTTCTCACATTATCCCACTCCTCTGGCTGCGTGGCTCAGATGTGCCAACGTGGCCAAAATGTAGGTAAGTGAAG
Organism: Austrofundulus limnaeus; assembly: GCF_001266775.1. Taxonomy (NCBI): domain Eukaryota; kingdom Metazoa; phylum Chordata; class Actinopteri; order Cyprinodontiformes; family Rivulidae; genus Austrofundulus; species Austrofundulus limnaeus. The sequence continues at coordinate 419,312 of NW_013952459.1, forward strand.
CTGCTGTGCATGTATTCATGACAACCCATTTTTCCACCAGTTTTTTTTTTATTGTTTGTTTTTCTTTCATCTTTATGTCCAATTTTACAGCTGTTGGAAAGTCGTTGGAAACTCATCCTGCAATTAATATAAGAAAAATTTAATATAAGAAATAAACAAATAAAAAACAAATACTTCTGTTAATGTTAGTGAGGATCTAAAATAACTTAGAGACAGGCTGATTTGGGCAAAGTTTTTCCTAAAATATTAAGATTTGAGACCTAAAATTCTTAAAAGAAGCAAGTTATTTTCTTAATGTGAGAACGTGTCTTAAGACTGACTTAAAAAAATCCTCATCAAAACAAATGTGACTTTTAAACTTGACTTTTTTTTGTCTGACATTTACTACGATAAAAACAACATTTGTTAGCAGATAATGTTGGAAATAAAAGCTAGTAAGTACTGTTTTTTAATCTAATGTACATAAAATAAATTTTAATAAAAATACAGTCACCATTTATCTTAAACTCTACATTAAGGCAGCTGAAAAGTCAGGTTGAGGGGAAAAAATCAAAGTTAAGAAAGAGTAAAAACAAACTCAGTTATCATTCATTACAAAGTATGAGCATAAAAGAAAACTGCTATCAGACATTTTTTAACCAAATAATCCTTCAGAAACAATTACTAGAATCCAAAGCTTCAAACAGTCAAGTACCCACCCGTGTGAGTCCATAGTGTTTGCAGCCCAAATATCTGTCCCCAAGATGTCAAAGGAGCAATCTCTGTTTCCATTCTAGGACAGAAGAAAAACGCAGAAAAACAGCATAAATATTTTCAGTGGAACTAAAACATCTTGGTGCTATAGGGTACACCTTTACACCTTAGCACCATTATTAAAGCTGAGTTTAAAAAACAAAATCAGAAACAAAGTGAGCAACATTTTGTCTCTAATATGAATAAAACTCCAAGGAAGGCAAATTCTGAACTCCTAATGAACACAAAGGGACTGTCAGTACCTTTGCAGAAACTTTGAACTGGTTGTTTCGGCCTCTGCTGCCGGAGCGTGAGCCGGATCCAGGTCTAGACCCTGAGCTGGGCCTAGAGCCTGAACTGCCATTACTGCTGTGTTCCCACTCATCCTGCAGTGTTGAGAGCGAGGAAGAAAACGTATCAATCTGATGGACAAACTTGTTTTTTTCATAATAAAATTAATATAAGAAAATTTTAATATAAGAAATAAACAAATAAAAAACAAATACTTCTGTTAATGTTAGCGAGGATCTAAAATAAAGCAAACATTTGACATTTATGTTTTGACTTAATGTGACCAGATATTAATGTCTCTCATGTTGCTGACCCCTGACTTTGCTCTGTATCTTCATTTTTGGTTTAAGTGTGAGTCGAAAGTAAACAGGGGGGCTTTTATTTAAACTTCACTCGATAAATGAAGCACATCAGCCTAAGTGTTTGATTTAAAATACCACCTTGTTTGTGCGACCACAGTAGTTTGTTCAGACTGTTTATCTTGTGTTCACCTGATAAGACCAGCAACTCATGCTTGTTAGAGCCGCATAAATTCCTTTTATTTTTTTCCTCAAATTCAGTTTTTTACATAACCACATTTCTTCGCCCAAAAAGGTTGTTTTATAGTGATACATTAACTTAATTAGTATTAATTTGATAGAGATAGATAGATAGATAGATAGATAGATAGATAGATAGATAGATAGATAGATAGATAGATAGATAGATAGATAGATAGATAGATAGNTAGATAGATAGATAGATAGATAGATAGATAGATAGATAGATAGATAGATAGATAGATAGATAGATAGATAGATAGATAGATAGATAGATAGATAGTTTTGATATAAACAGAATCTCAAAACTGAGACTCACACTTACAGGTTTAGAGGAGCCTCTTCCTTGTGATGATGTCCAACTACCATCTATCTTGTCCGTGCAGTCATCTGTCCACTGAAAGAGATAAAGAATAAAGTCATGCAATTTTTTTGTTTCCTTTTATTAAAGGAGACATATAATGCTTTTAAATCCCGCCTTTTCAGATTCAAATCATTTAGTTGGTCTTTATAAATTGAATTTCTCCCTACTGTAACTCCACAAGCCCCTCTTTCACACCTTTTCTGAGGTGTGTCTCAAATCAACTCGTTTTGACACTGTCTCTTTAAATCCAAATGAGGCACTTCACACTCCACACCCCTCCAGCATCCAGGGTGGTCCATTTGAGTTTGGGAGAGGGGTTTACAACAATATAACTGCTCAGAAATATTTTAGTTGCAAATTAATTAAAATATGTCAACAAGAGAAGACCAGCGTTACATGTTGGAGCCAGAGTTTGACCCAGAGACAGACGAGAATGAAGACGACCAAATTGCAGTTGGTAAGTCCAGACCTTCACAAATACTGTGATGTAATAGTTTAGAAAACATCATAGAAAAAAAGGTTGAAAAATATCACCAAACAGAATATAAAGATATCTACGCAGCACCAGGAGAGACTAAATTAAAAAATTTTCACTCTCAGAGACTCCAAGTACAACAAAATGTATTAAACAAACGAGCTCACAGCCTGTTGAATGTGACTTCTGGCCAATAAGAGGGCGAGGTGACGAAAACAAGGAGAGGGATCCAAAATACAGAAAACAAAACAACTGCAAGTCAGGTGTCGAAGATTTTGCGTTTTGTTTTTTCTCTTTTAAAAATAGACCTCAAACTATCGCCATCGCTTTTTCCTCTTTTTTTTCTTCTTCATTTTGCGAGATTTTGTGTATATACACCACACACTGTAGGACCAAACCTGTTATATCAATGAGTGATGGTCATGTGTGGGTTTCTCAGTCTTTGAAAATCAACTCAGTTATAAAATCTTGCCGTGTGAACCAGGCATAAGAAATCAAATCAGCACATGGAGAATATGATGTCCTCCACAGTTAGTAGTAAAACCTTTACACATTATAAGATGACTCTTATTCTACACATTTAGCCTCTTAGGTTTTTACATTCAACACAGTGATCATAAAAACAAAGTGGATAAACTAGTTAAAATCACTGAGTTTAAATGAAGGTTACAATAGCTGTTTCGAAGTAGGCTGTAAGCCTCTGGTTTGTTATGGTACACACAAAACAGTCAGGGCCTATTACCCCAGGAGCAACACATTTAAATTAGGCTCAAACCTGTGGTTCTTTGCCACCGCTGTCCAAGTCCAAGTCTCCATCTGCCTTGTCTTCCAGAAGCCCCTGCACCTGATACTCCAGCACGTAGCTGTCGATGAAGCGCTCCAGCTCTTCTATCTCCTGCGAGCGTGTGCTCCCAGCTTCAGACGATGCAGACGCCACTGAAGAGCTCTCCATGGCAGTGGTGGCTGGGATGAGAGGAGGGGGAGGAAAGGGACCTGTACACAGACAAGAATAAAGACATAGAGAGAGCAGTTAGGTGAAAATCAGCTTTCAAGCTATTAAGTGTGATTCAATCAGTCCTGGAACATCAAAACATATCAAAGGTGAGCAAACGACTTAAGAGTAGAAATCATCAATTAAACTTTAATAACATACAGTCCATTGAAGCCAAGGTGTTAAATGAATTTAAGAATCGAAGCAAATGGTTGACAGTTCTCACTATAGGTCGACTGATACATTTGCCAGCCGATAATTTTTGTCCAATATTTGCATTTTTTCCTTGTATCATATCGGCCGATTCGTTCATGCATTTGGCCGATCCATGCCTTTGATCATGCAAGCGCATATATTGACGCGGCTTGTTGCCATCAACAACAAGGGTTAGTTTTCAACTTTTAATGTATTTTATCTATCTAATTTAGCAGTGCCTGCCCTCTGTCTCGGACAATGAGGCGGAGAGAACAGCGGTCTGTTAAAGAGTAACTTACCCCAAAATTAACTTTTTTTAGCTGATAAACTGTCTAGAATGTGTCTAAAATGTTATATAGTACTGTTTCTGT
>NW_013952459.1:424618-430389 GCF_001266775.1 Austrofundulus limnaeus
GTGTGTGTGTGTGTGTGTGTTCCTCACAAAGATAGCAAGATGCATGTATGTGTCCTCTGTGTTCCTCTGACAGTTTCCTTTAGGCCTGTTGCTGTTTTTGCATAAAAAATGTTGGGATATTAAAACACGTTCATTTTATTTTATGTAGAAAAAATATTAATCTGATAAATACAAAGAAAACAGATTATGTGCAACTAAATAATAAAAATCTTGTATGTGTTTTTCTTCCTTTTTTAAGAAGTGGCTAAAAAATCAAAACCTGTATGGCAGAACTTCACTCAGTCTACACCAGACAAGGCTGAGTTAAAATGTTTCTTTTTTGTTTTAATTGAGACTTGTTTGTTATCACTGTTTTGTTTTTATCATGTTAATGGAGGAAGAAAAGGAGTATTGGCTTTAAGAATCGGCCTGAAACAATTAGCTGCACGTATCGACGTATCGGTTAGACTGACGTCAAAATAATCGGTATTGCCCTTTAAAAACCTGCATCGGTCGATAGTTCAAACCAAATGCACACTCTATATTGTCAGCAAACATTTTATTAGCATTGCTTACCCCAGACAAAATGTCCAGCAGCAAGACCGATTACTGGCAGCTCAGATATTTCAAATATTTTAAAAAATTGGACCTGTCTCTGCAAATAACATTGCCCAAACAATTTCCAGTGTTGCCGTTCACACATCCATACATGTTTATCTGTTTGCACTTCTACCAGTTCCTTACCTTCTCACTTGTTTTTTTCTCCTGTTAGAGTCACCTAACTCCTGGTCAACAGTGAAGTAGCTTCCTGCCTGTCTGTCTATTGCTACTAATCTCCTTTACATCATGGCTTTATCACCAGCCATGCAAAGAGGATTGCTGGGGAGCTCTGTGGTGTCGCAGCCGACGAATCAGCTGCACGTTGTTTCAGTTCAGGCTGCAGGACTGCAAATTGTCTGACATTATCATAGAGTATTTTTTTATTGGTACTATTGCAGTAGGACTTAAATAGTTGCTCTGTGTGAAAAAGTATGTTATTACAGCACAGCACAAAAAAACAAAAACAAAATAAGAGTTTGTGTGCTCTTTACTGCTCATCACTGCACATTTTAACCACGGTATTAGCAACTGGAAACTAAATGGACTTTGTTTCCTCCTGAAGGTGATTTTGGTACCTCGAGTTCTTCCTACTTTTTCATCTTCACACCGTCAACATCAGGTCAGCATGCCCTCAAATAATCTGCAATCTGACCTTGAGTCTGAACTATAATCCACCTATGTCAATATTGCAGTGTAATCCATTCACACTTCAACACCAAGGCTTAGATTAGTCTGGTGATTTGCAGCTAATGTAAAAGGATACAGAACATTTAACGCAACAGATCAAATATTTAAAAATCGGTCTTCTTTCACTGAGCTGCACAGGACAGGGCTCAATTCAGACAAACATTTGCACCATCAGAAACAAGCTAAAACCTTTGAAAGTGATTCAAGCAAATGCTACATTATGTATTTCCCAAAGTGTCACTTATAGCATAAGAAAGTGCTGTCAACAAATGTTCATTTTCCAACATACATTATGTGCTACTGACCCCTCTATAATGAAATGAAAACAGGCTGCTAAATGTATTGTTTTGTAAAAGCAATTTAATTCACAGAGAAGAGAACGTGAGTCAAATTGAGTCAAAATGTGAGGATGATACACTCTTAACTTGAGATATTTAACAGGGCAATATCATTTAAAATCAACTTTTTTGAGTTTTATATCATGTTATAATGTTATACTCTCATGAAAAACATGCCCAAAGCCTTGCTTTGACTCATTCATGCATGTTTGAAAAATCCTGCAGCGTTTTTAGGCAGCCGTGCTGAGGAGCAAAACGACAGGTGGGGACCAGAAATGCCTCTGGGACGTGTCTTTAAGCCCAACTTCCTCATGGCAGAGCGCCCCTCCCCACACACCCCACCCATGACTCCTGCAGGCTCTCAAACAATGGGTGAAACTGAAAGTGAAACGGACACTGTCTGCTGAGCTCAACAATAGTTCTCACTCAGTGAAGCTCTTTTCAGATTCTAAATACTTTGAGGAAATTTATTTTCATATGCCAAGTAAACTGCACCATAGCACCCCCCCCCCCCCCCCCACACCCCCGAGCTGAAATTGGCAGGACAGAAGCGGAAGGTGGTTCTTAAAGAGACAGAGGCCAATTTAAAGGCGTTTAGAAGAGGAAGCGATGAGAAAATAAGTTTATTTTCTATTTAAACATAAAAACAGCATTTTAATAACAACTAAAGGTGACAGATACTTTAGTATGGTATAGTTTTAAATATATGCCTGATAAACATATAATTTTGACCCTTTAAATGCATCTGTACAAGCTGAATTATATAAACAAAAACTGGTGCTTAGAGAGATGAAACATGGGCAGACTCAGCTGATCTGCAAATGGTTTAAATTGTTTTCACGAAGACATGGTGCATATGCTACCACTTAAAAAACATTTTTTGAAAAGATTTTGTGAAGCCACATCTTCTTGAAAATCACTAGTTTAGTCTATTTCTTTATTTTTTTTTAATTAGGGTTTTTCCAAAGCTGATGATGATTCCAATTTTTGGAAATCAGGGCAATACGCCGTCAAAAACAGTCTTCATAGACCAGTGGTTTTCAACCCTGGTCCTCAAGGCACACTGCCCAGCATGCTTTAGGTTTCCCTGCTTTGACACACTTGATTCAGATGATTAACAGGCTTTTGTTGAATTGCAATCAGTTTACAACTGAAATCAGCTGTGAAGAAGCAGGGAAACATCTAAAACTTGCAGGGCAGTGTGCCTTGTGGAGCAGGGTTGAAAAACACAGACTATTACACTAGAAAACTAACCAAAAATTTGAAGGTTTAGCATTCTTTTATTAAATGCATAAAAAAATCTGTCCAGTTCATGAGGTATTTTGTTAAAAGACAAAAAGCGGTTATGTCCGATGTGTAGTACTCAAATTATAACCTAACATCTGCAAAACTGTGGTGGCCATCTTGAACAGGATTGACTCTCAAGTATCAGCTGTAGATGAACGTCCAATGATTAAAGCACTGTTTCACGACATATTTTGCTAACGCTACAGATAAACACATACATGCACACTCAGATACAGACATAGCTAAAATCTTGATTTCTCTTTCACCTTTAGGGTGGGGGCAATAACAAACAACAGCTACAACAGCAACTGAGGAAAATTTGAGTTCCCAATGCTTTCAAAATAACATGAGATAGTCTATAATAGAAAAAGCACAGAGCTCCAAACTAACCAGTGGAAAACACTTAGGATTTTCAGTGATTCTGTCAGTAACTTTTTACACAACCTGCTGCTGCTTGTGTTCCTTAAACAGACCACAAAGGTCCCTATGATGACATAATTTAAAGGTAAATTGAATATAACTGGAAGCACTTGGCTAAAATAACTTTTACAAAAGTTCACACACTTTTACCTGTCCAGATAATACCTAATAAATGCAAACGTTTCAACCCAGTAGGGCCTTTTTGTCAGACTAAAATGTACAAATTATATTTTTTGAGGAACCGCAGTGCGTTTAACATCTGCATTATTTGAGCTGAAGGGACTGGTGCTGTGACTGACTAATCCAGTCCAGCTAATCAAACACACATCTTACTGTGTTGTGAAAGTCATGGCAGGTCACCCAGTTTAATCCTGATCTAAAAACCAACAGACAGAATAAATCCAAACCCGGCAATTTTACAGCTCAGTCATTTTTTGGCACTGACAGTCAATGTATTTAAACTGTTTTTTGTTTTGTTTTGTTTTTTGAAGGCTGAAGTGTTGCTGTTAAGCACAAACAAACAAAGCGTGTATGTTCAGTTTTAGTTGTCACATTGTCAGTGATTGGCTGCATGGATACGTTTCAGGAAATTTACAATTAAATTGTAACTGAGGAAAGAGATGAGTCAAAGCTACTGCACTGGTAAATAAAGCGCAATTCAACAACTGGGGTCTAAATAAAACAGTTAATAAATGCACATTATGACTGTCAGATGTCCTACCCTTCTCCTTGACACACTTTAGAGTTGTCTAATGGCAACAGCTGCTAATAGATATTGATCCTTCCATTCACTAGCATTATATTTTTTTACATTTTGTCTGGAAACACATTTTTTAAAACTGTGCCTTCATGCAATTACCCTGCAGGAGTAGCAAATCAATATGTTTGTCCAATATCAAAAGAAAAACAATAGTTTTGCATTATCACATCACTGACCTCTTCTCTGTAAAATGCAACTCATACTAGGGTTGGGCAATATTGACAAAAAAATAAATCACGATTAATTGTGGTATTCAGCCAATAATGATTAATTTGACGATTAATCCCCTGGAGTCCCTGGATACCCTTATTTCATAGTCACATGACCAATTTAGTGGGAAAGATTTGCTCTTCATAAAAATCTGTTCCAAATTGTGTCAAAATTACAGACTTCAGGCTGCACATCAAATTTTAAATTGTGTTGATAGATAAATAAGTTACAGAACTTTTTTTTTTAATGTTTGTCATATTTGAACCTGAGGAGCAGCGAGCGGATTCTGCCTGTTGGCATTAATCATATTAATTGTCAAGTGCCAAAAATTAATCGATTGTTTTTCTGACGATTAATCACACACGATACGATTATGCCCAACCCTAACTCATACACAGTTCTGCAGTATTTTGTTACCTGCAATAATCTGCTACAATGTGTCCTTCAAACCTTATTTTATGGAGTTATTTGGAGCAAGATTTAGTTTTACTTATTGCTGTAATTAAAACTCAAATTAGTGTTGTCCTGTTGGAACACCAGTTTGACCTATGCACATGTAAGTACTACAGATTAAAGTAAAGATTTAATCTGACCAGGACATACTGTATGAAGGAAGGACTCCTGTATTAGTGTATATAATGTGTAAACATTATTGTATGTAGCATGAAGGAGTGCTCTCCAGACTGTGACCTCTGACCCTGAGGTCCACTTTCCCAACAGAACTGAACTATTTTCTTTAAAGTTACTATCAGATGTTTCTTTAAGAAACATGTTCCTTCAACATTTAAACCAGCTTTGCTGACAAAATGTTTACACATTCTTTTTAATCTTTTGAGAAAAAAACATTCATAAAAGGAATTTTCCATTATTTCATTATTACATGTTTTTAATTTGATTTGTTGAGTGACAATGGTTACAAGTACTACTGTATTATAAATTAACTGAAATGTTTTAATATGTTTTAACAGATTTCTTTATTTTGTTTTTCATACAAAGCTCCTCTTTAAGAGGCGCCTGTGTGTAAGTTTTGGACAAGAATTAACTTCACTTAGAGGGAGTAGCCTCAAGAAAATCCACAAACACTGACAATGTGTCAGTTCAGTCTAGTCTCGTCTTCCCTCCTGATGTGTCTTTGTCCATATCTGAGCAAAAGAAGCAACTATTTAAGTTATTTTTATTAACCAATTTTACAACATTTAAATCTAAGTAATCCATTTATATTTCAAATTGTTTTATTTCTGAAGGTGTGGCGGCAGATCAGTAAAACTGATCTGGTGTCTCATTTTCAACAAGAGCAAACTTCAGGATAAAACAGTATCATCCTTCTGTCCATATCACGCAAATCTGCAACATATACAGGTGCTGGTCATAAAATTAGAATATCATGAAAAAGTAGATTTATTTCAGTAATTCCATTTAAAAAGTGAAACTTGTATATTATATTCATACATTACATACAAACTCATATATTTCAAATGTTTATTTCGTTT
>NW_013952459.1:431669-439753 GCF_001266775.1 Austrofundulus limnaeus
ATATAAGTTTGTATGTAATGTGCGAATATAATATACAAGTTTCACTTTTTAAATGGAAATACTGAAATAAATCTAATTTTTCATGATATTCTAATTTTATGACCAGCACCTGTATGTGAAACATGAAAGCAAGTATAAAGAAGTACTGCAGGCTGGTGGCTCCTCTAACCTCTAAACAAAAGAAACTGACTCTACAAAGCCAGGAACACAAATAGCATCACAAGGCATCTCAAATTAACCAAGCACGTCTCAACTAATGCACACTCTTTGAATGACTCAGCAATACTGCATCTTTGATTACAAGATGCTGACAAAAATAGCAACTTTCAGAAAGTGTTTGCAACTTTACACCAGCAATCTCTCAGACGTAGCCTGTTTTTGGTCCTGAGTTTTATCCTTAACAAATTCTACAGATGCATTGAAAAGATGGCCAACTATCATAATCCTTAGGATTACCTTATTTCATCTACAAAAATGAACTTTATCAGGATTACTGGTTCTATTGTGAAAGGCCCTGTCACAATAGACAACTTATGCCAACTCATGAACATTTTAAAGACATCTACATTGAAGATGGATTTGAAAAAAATAATCAAGACGCTTCTTTTTGGTGTGTGTATATAATGTAATTCAATAACAAATTGATCAAATATATAAATTTTATTAGAAATTTAGACATAAAAAATGTTTCATAAATTGTCTAGTGTGACAGGGCCCTAACATTGCTAAACCTTTGACTGCTTTTTTTTATGGAAACTCCAGTAAGTACATTTTAGATGACAACTTTAATCAGATGTTGATATAGCTTCAGATTCTGATTATGTGTAAAAGCTGAAGGCTAAACCATTTGGGAGGTTTCTATTTTTAAAAATGGGAAATGTTTTGGCTGACGAAGCAGTTTTTATTTATTTATTTTGTTATGTTTTCATAAGCAGCTTTTTATTTTTTGCTCCCCTTTTCATTCAACCCAAACGACACATTTCTCAGTCTCCTCTTTCATAATGGCCAAACTCCTCCCCTTCTCCTTCCTGTCTCCACCCTTTCACTCTCCCTCCTTTAACTGGACCAGCTGTTCCAACAAAGAGCTGCCTGCTACCAAATATGCCATTCAGATGTCTAGACATTGGGCTGCAGGCTGCTACCACTAAAATCATGACTTCTGCAGCCGCGTTGAATAGCTCCCTCAGATTGTGCAGTAAGGTCTTGAGATGTCTGGGACAGTCTGATGCAGTGGTGCTACAGAGAAATGCAAAGCAGCCAGTGTTTCAGTTGACCACAGTCTGGGCCTGGAGCTCAGCAACAACCAGACAGATATGAAACTGGTCAGACAGCCACAGCATGGCACCAGACAGCACAGCCTTCTTTTGTCTGATGGACAGAGATACGGCCACTAATCAATACTTCATACTGTGTAATCTGTGATACTGTAAATCTTCCACAGAGTAGATTCAGTCATACTTAGGCCTGTTGTAAAAGCAATACATCAATTAATCGCACAATAAATTAAAATGCAGTCAATAATTTTCATTTGGCTGCTTGAATGTTTTCTTTGTGTTTCCCTCTTTTCTACTCCTTAGCGTAGGGAGAACTCTGGCATCAGGTATTTTTCAGGTGCATGGACACACAAGCTCTGTAGCATGAGAGCCCTGTGAACAGACATTTAGGTACAGGAGGGTCTTTGCTTTTCTGATGTGCTCTTTTACAGTGGGTAAAATAAGTATTGAACACGTCACCATTTTTCTCAGTAAATATATTACTAGAGGTGCTAATGACATGAAATTTTCACCAGATGTTGGTAACAACCCAAGTGATCCATACATARAAAGAAATCAAACCATAAATGTCCAGAAATGAAGGTATTTTGTAATAATGTGGAATGGCACAGGGAAAAAGTATTGAGCACATGAAGAAAGGGAGGTGTCAAAAGGCATGGAAAGCCAAGACACCAGCTGAACTCTCTCAGTAATTAGAAAGCAAGCCTGCCCCTTGTCAGTGCAAGTTAATATCAGCTGGTTCAGTCCCAAATGATGGCCAGGTATCACACAAGAACCATCTGATGATGGGTAAAAGTAAAGAGCTCTCTCAAGACCTTCACAACTTATTGTTGCAAAGCATAATGATGGCATCGGTTACAGAAGAATGTCTAAACTTCTGAAGGTTCCAGTGAGCACTGTTGGGYCCATAATTCAGAAGTGGAAAGAACATCATTTCACCATAAACCGACCACGACCAGGTGCTCCTCACAAGATTTCTGACAGAGGAGTGAAAAGAATTATCAGAAGAGTTGTCCAAGAGCCAAGGACCACTTGTGGAGAGCTTCAGAAAGACCTGGAATTAGCAGGTACGTTTGTTTCAAAAAAAACAATAAGTAATGCACTGAACCACCATGGCCTGTATGCACGCTCACCACGCAAGACTCCACTGCTGAAGAAACAGCATGTTGAAGGTCCTTTAAAGTTTGCTGCACAACATTTAAACAAGCCTGTGTAATACTGGGAGAATATAGTCTGGTCAGATGAGACCAACATTGAACTGTTTGGATGCCAGAATACACATCATGTTTGGAGGTCAAATGGCACTGCACATCAGCCCAAAAACACCATACCAACAGTGAAGTTTGGAGGTGGBAACATCATGGTGTGGGGCTGTTTTTCAGCATATGGTACTGGCAAACTTCAAATAATTGAAGGAAGGATGAGTGGAAAAATGTAGAGACATTCTTGATAAAAATCTGCTTCCATCTACCAGGATGATGAAGATGAAATGTGGCTGGACATTTCAGCAAGACAATGAGCCCAAACACAAAGCCAAGGAAACTCTCAGTTGGTTTCAGAGAAAGAAACTAAAGCTGCTGGAATGGCCCAGCCAATCACCTGACCTGAATCCAACAGAAAATCTATGGAAAGAACTAAAGATCAGAGTTCATAGAAGAGGTCCACGAAACCTTCAAGATTTGAAGACTGTTTGTGTGGAAGAATGGGCCAAAATCACACCTGAGCAATGCATGCCACTAGTTTCTCCATACAGGAGGCGTCTTGAAGCTGTCATTGACAACAAAGGCTTTTGTACAAAGTATTAGATAAATTTCAGTAATTGTGTTCAATACTTTTTCCCTGTGCCATTCCACATTATTACAAATAACTTAATTTCTGGACATTTATGGTATGATTTCTTTGTATGTATGGATCACTTGGGTTGTTACCGACATCTGGTGAAAATTTCATGTCATTAGCACCTCTAGTAATATATTTACTGAGAAAAATGGTGACGTGTTCAATACTTATTTTACCCGCTGTAGCTGGCGATGTCTCAGGACATCCTCAGTGCACCGTGCCGAATATGGGGTTCGCTGAGAGTTTTTATTTTTTTACACTACGTAAGTTTTGTAAACTTTGTAGGCAGCGAGCGGGTGTGACTGCAATTATTTTATGAAGTCAGAGGAAGACACATGCAGAATAAATTGTGCCGGCTTGGATAGAGGAGGTGGGAAGTGATGTTACAGCCTCAGCAGCTCCAGGTCCATCTGTACGCAACTTTACGTAAATTTCATAAACTTCCATATATTTCGTAAACTTGAGGGTGACTGCAATTATTAGTTTATAATGGTCTCCAAATAATATTGTTTACTGCAATAATTTCTAAGACAAATTATTGTCCAGCAAAATTTGTTATCGTAACAGGCCTACTCATACTGTATGTATTAGTCATCTCAGCTAATACATGTATTACTGTGCTAAACAAACTCAAACATGAAATACCAAATTATCTTTTTGGATTATTAGGACGCTTTAAAGATTTTTTGCTTCATTAATTAGATTTTTTTTAGGTTTGTTTGTTGTTACCTTTGACTGTAGCTGCTGTGATTACTGAAACATTAATCAAATCACAAATATCTCTTGTGTATTTAGTTCAGACCTTCCGAATGATGTGTTACAGTATATAAAAATTATCTGCATCTGCTTTTTTCCCCCAAACGTGAATGTAAGGGGTTAGACACTTTATTTTGTAGGTTTGTATGGGCAGAACATTGATCAGTAACTTTCTTTGTGATCTTCTAATAGCCTGTTTGTTAATCTGCTGACAGACTCTTTGACAGACTTTACATAGAGTTTATTTGCAAATCACAACTAGAGATTATTTCAAAAGTGGTCTCTCGTGACACGTTTGGAGAGACATTTTTCAAACTAAGTGAACAGATGTATTTAATGCTGCTCACTTGTAATTTTTTTTTTTATTCTGAGAAGAACATACGCTAACAACAGCAGCCTAATCTAATGGCGATTTACAGATTTTGATGATCACTAATCCTTACAATCCAAACAGAACATAAAATAAAATCCAGTCACCACAGTGGGAGTCTTAGCTCATGCCAGCAGAGCTGATAATGCATCTAATCTGGTCAACAAAGGTCCGGATATCTTAACAAAATCACATAAGAGTTTTTATACTTTAGAAGACTTAAGGCCGTGACAGCAAAACCATGTTGAGTTTAATGCCCCGATGCTGATGCTGTTTGTTGCTAATAATAAACAGGACTCGCCACAAATTATGATTCATCTTTTAAAATTAACAAATAGGGTGTTGGATTAGGATTAAACCAATAACGTAGCATGTCTTCTGTTCTGGTGGATGAATGAAAATCTTTTTAAATTTACAAAGATGTGGATGAACAAGTTGTTTAGAATACCACAGTATTCGTTTAAGTTTCACTTTCTTGCAAAGTTGAGCAAAAATAGACATTTCTTAATTTACCCTTTCTTTACTCAGTGTTTACAAACAATGAAAACAGGACTTTTTCAGCCATCTGCATCACATTGTCTGTAAAATCTCAGCTGCAAATCATCATTAAAACAAAAATAACTGTTGGAGGAGTGAGACGTGTCAAAACCTAGTCAGGTGTATTCACAAATATACTATTACTGATGGGAAATGAGCAACACGCTCCTTTAAAACAACTATAAAACATGCCGAATCAACTCCGCATAACAGGAGCTGTCTGCTGAATCTGCATCACATTCACTGTAACAAGCTGCAATGAGTAAACGAACAGATCAGACCAGAACAAACCAGTATTATACGGTTGCATGGGGGGTCGGTGGGGGACGTGTGAACTTATGTGAGTGTTTAAAACAATAACCCCATTGTCCTCATGTGTCCCTAAAAAGGAGAGTGGTGGACATAACAGTCAAACTGTTGTAACTGTGGCTCAACAATGCCATTCTGTCTGCATCCACACACACACACACACACACACACACACACACACACACACACACACACACACACACACACACACCAATGAGCACACCCAGAACTGCTCTTTAGCCTCTCAACACATTTGGAGGTGAACCTCAAAGCTGAACACACACAAAAGTGAAAAGAGAGGCAACAAAAGGTTAGCCTTACAGCACTGCAGCCATTTATTGGACAGACATAACCACACAAGCTGAAAAGGCTAATAAAGACCTGTGTGACATGTGACAATAAAAGCATACGCTGTATTTCTGCATCATATAAAGATCTTCTCCTCTCTCTTAGCCACCTCTTGATATTTCACCTTTATAAGCTGCTTCTTCTTCTCCTAAATAGTCGATGTGATCTCCCTTCATGTCTCTTCTTCCACTCATTCATCCATGCAACACCAGCAGCAGTTTCCGCCGAAATGAGGCTATAGATCTGTGCAACACAGTGCGACTTAGGGTGCTCCACTTTTCAGCAGGCTACTCCCACATAATGTGCTGCCGATCTCAAAATCACTGCATGCAAACATGTGCGTCACAGTCCTCCGTGCTACCCGGTGGTGCACAGGAGCAGCGAACCAGGCAGCTACAAAAACACTCGTGTGTGCCAGGATTGCAGATCAGAGGGGTGATGACGATGCACTTACTCCTGGTAAATGGTGTGAATGATACTCTGGTCCAGGCTGAGTTTACACCTCAGTAGTACTCATTTCTAAAACGAAGCAGTCTATGCTTTTAGTTTATATCTAGCATTTCTGAGGATCCTGACAAGTTTAGTCAAATGCATCTGGACTTTGTTATGGTCAATTGAGAGAACCCTAACCATGTAAAAGAGAAGTTCAGCTGCCTTCGATTCAACAGGAGATATGATTACCATGTCCTGGATGACTGAGAATCTTCACCAACTGATAAAAACAAATAAAGCGCACGCATCTGTTTCAGAAATATGTTGCAGGCATATGACATCAATGCAATGTTTTTAATCTAGAAATGCACTCTTGCCTTTAATGTTCTACAAATAACTCTGAGACCAAGGTGTGTAGAGACACTGTGTTGTTAGAAATGTACAAACCCTCCTGTCTACTGCACTGGCTGAACCTGCTTTGCAAACTGACAGGTAATAAATTACCACATGCCTTTAGCTGAGGCACTACATTTGTTCAATTTCTGACAAAAAATGTCACATCTGACAGATTAAAAAAATGGTCTGAGCGAAGGCAAACACCATAATTATGGCTGCAACAAATTATTATTTTTAACATTAGGGGACACGTTTTGTATCTGCCCTATATAAACAAAACCGGTCTTGTTTGGGGGCGATAACCTCCTTTAATAAAATTAGATGGATTTTGGTCTTGTGACAACATGCAAACATTCCTATAATAACTCTACAAAGTCCCTCTGATGTAATCAGTCTTCAAACAGTATAAATGTCAAGAATGTTACATGAAACTGAGCCTAGTTTAACATGGGAAAAAAACCAACTGTCAGGACTCATGAAAACAGACTATTTGTTTGGATATTGCTACTAAGCATTTAGGGAGTATTAAAATGTAATATGCTGACTATTGTGACAGTTTGCAGTTGTTCTATGACACATTCAGGGGTAATTAAAAATAAGCAAACCAGACACCTTAGCAGCCATGCGCCATTAACTTTATTTTGTAAAAGGTCAAAACAAATAAGCCCTACAGGCAGAAGTACAATGCATATTAGATGAGCTAATGACCTCTCTGTGTTATCCTACAGTGACAGTAGTGGGTGTGATCCTCTTTGTTTTCAGGGTCAACAGCTGAGACAGCCTCCTGATCTGCAGCTAGCTCAGCCCCTCCACACCAAAACGGTTTGCTCCATTTAATCTGTCCTGCAAGTATAACGAGCTGTTACTTAAAGAGGAATAACACACGGCTACGTTCATCACATGTTTACATCAGCCACAGGTTTTCATGTTTAGCACATTTTAGCCACACCCATGTGCTATGGTTTGTAGCCGAGGGCTGCGTCCCCCTGACAGGACGTCATTCACTAAAACTCAACGTACACAAACATCCATGTTATAACAACAAAACCCACATCTGGAGACACCTCGGCCCTGCCCGGTGTCTCTCCTCGAGTATCACCGGTAACAATGGTGACGCAAGCTTTGCGGCTAACCAAGTCAGCTAACAGCACCGATTAAGTACAACAATAACAACAGGCCACAAATTCTGGATTCAAACCTCACTGTGCCAGTGAAAACATCAACAGGTGCACCAGGGAGGTTGAAAAGACTGAAGCTAACTCATAAAAACAACATGCAGTCAATGCAGCTCTTTTTATAAAACTGTTCCCTGCTTCTCCCACCACGGTCACCAAACTCCAGATGAAAATATGGCTTAAAAACCGCGCAAAAACATTCTTACCCAAAGAAAGATTCCAACTTCTGGAGAACCTGGGGTCTCCCCCTGAGGTTAAATCCGCCGTGTCATGGGTGTGTTTGTTAGAAGAACCGGGAGGAAAGAGGATTAGCTATCCGCTCCGACGGCTCAGTGGAGGAAAGAAGGGAATGCAGGAATGTGACGTTCAATCCGGTCTGCTGGCAGCGTTGACACGTGCAACCAAAGGTGGGGCATTATGGGAAATGGAGTTTATAAAATAAGCTCTGTGTCCTGTGTTATTACCAAAAGATTTTATATAGTACTGTGTATGACACTAAAACAGCTTTAAAAATCATTTAAAAGACTGACATAAGAAATCAAGATAAGATAAAACCAGTTATACTTATTTTTTTATTTAGAAAATAACATAAATTATTAGTAATGCTGTTTACAATACGAAGTACTTTATATTAGGCCTACATATAAT
>NW_013952459.1:439967-442673 GCF_001266775.1 Austrofundulus limnaeus
TGTAGGTGGCTCAGTTGGTAGAGCTCAGCAAGAAGGTCGCCAGATCAAATCCCGGCCCAGGGACCTTTCTGGGAAGAGTTTGCATGTTCTATTCGTGCATGGTTCTCTCCCGGTACTCCGCCTTCTTCCCACACACCAAAAACATGATTGTTAGGTTAAATGGTAACTCTAAATTGTTCCTCGGTGTGAATGAGATAGTGACTGGTTGTTTGTCTCATTTGTCTTTATGTGTGGCCCTGTGATGGACTTGCAAACTGTCCAGGGTGTACCCCGCCCCTCGCACAGTGTCTGCTGGATATGGGCACCAGTGACCCCCATGACCCTGAAAGGAAGAAGTGGGTATAGATAATGGATGGATGAATATGTATATTATAATTGTTTATTTTAAAATAAAGTGTTTTTCTTAACTATTTTGAGTAGATTTCTAAAATTGTACCTTAAAATTTGCATATCTTTTATACTTTACTTTTGATTTTAATTATCTTTGTTTTTGTTTGTTTTTGTCATGCTTATATGAAGTCTGTTCAAAGCATGAACAGACATCCCTTGCATTCAGTCATTATAACACTCAATTTTCTGAGTCTGCCTGCAACTCCAAACATAAATCAGTGCTGGAAGTTTCTTAACTGCTTTGTGAAATAATGACCCCTTGTGGAAAGCCAGGGAACTGCATCTAAAAGAACAGACCTTGAGTTATTTTGTGTAGACGTGTTTGTGATTATTATAATAAAACTGTAGACATGTGTGTATGACTATTATATATAATAAAACTTTAGAAAAAATAAATATAATAAACAGATTGACTGTCGAACCATTCTATAAGCATGAAGCACAACTTGTGTGTCAAACTCCACGTGTATCCAAATCAACAGCAATGCAAAAATGAGATTAATAACATTGAAGATAAAAAAGTAATAAATGCATACATCTGATATTAGAAATCCACGAGGAAAAAGTTCATTTATCCTCCAAATGGATGCTGAAATAATCACAGCTGGGGTTAATAAACTGCCATGATGCAATGGAGATTTCAGCTCTCTGAGTGACCCTTTGCCCCCACCGTCTTCTTATTTTAATCTTCATCTTACTTTTCTCCTCAGCCTCCCTCTCACTCAGCTCTCCCAGCCCGATGTCTATCCTTAGCTGTGCCATAATTACTTTGTTGTCTTCATCACAACGCCCGCAAGCACCACAAGCTATTCAGCATGGCCTTCCCCTCCCATGCTGCTGTGCATTTAGTCTGTGCAGATGGTCCTTTTATACGACCTTCACTCACATCTACTAATCTAGGACTTTTCTTTATTTATGGCATTTGTTAAATGTAAACAAATGCACTTTGTTGTTGTGAACAGAGCAAACACATCAGAAAAGCTGTGTCATGCAGAAAAATAAATATATACTACAACTCTAATGTTGGTTTTAAATGATTTGAGGGCTTTTGTAAAGTGAAGTGAAGAGTGAGCATCTACGCTAATTTTCCTTGTTCCCGTGGAAACCACAGCATTGAAAATGTACAGTACATAACTTCATTGCTGTAAAAATGTCCAAAAAACACATTTTGTTCATCACATGTATTGATTTAAAAGTATCTATTAATATTATTACTGTGTACTTTGTACTGTGAATTTCCTAGAAACACAATTGTGAAGAATCTGAAGTATTTACATAAATGTGTGTAAAACGCCAGCAGGGACTGAGCTGGCCAAAAGTGTCAACAAGTGGATATGATGCTTTATAAATAATTTTCTATAAGAACGCTGATAAATGAACACTCATTGGTTCATTATCCCCTGTCTCTGAAGTCAAGAGGCAATAATATTTCTGCCTGTGTCTGTGTTAGCAAAATATCCCATGAATCACTGGACAGAATTCAAATAGACTCAGAAAGTAATAAATAAATGTACATCATGATTAATGTTTTGGAGCCAGCCACATATAGAAGTCCAGCACACCTAATTCATCCTTAAACACAGCCACGACTATAGGTCAGACAGTTTTATTGAGTTAAAGTCTGATCAGAGTTTTATAATGAAGTACATTTACTTTGTTATATTACGTTTACTTAAATCATTTATTTTGAGGATTTGTACTTTTACCAAGTATTTTTTGAAATCATTACTTTTATTTTTTATTTAACACCTAGTTACTCATTTCAAAATTAAATATGTCCAAACTAATCATGAAATGAGTTAAGTTCTAAAAAAAATGTAGTGTTGAACTTACTCAATCAAGTCACTAAACCAAGTAGAAGAAATATGAGGCAATATACATATTTTCTTCAACAGAAAACTTTACTAAACTTGGTTTTGTGGAACCAGTTTGGCTTAGTAAATTCAACAGTTTATTTCTTAGAGAGTGTGTAAAAATACTTTTACTTTCCCGACT
Organism: Austrofundulus limnaeus; assembly: GCF_001266775.1. Lineage (NCBI taxonomy): Eukaryota > Metazoa > Chordata > Actinopteri > Cyprinodontiformes > Rivulidae > Austrofundulus > Austrofundulus limnaeus. Next base: position 442,353 of record NW_013952459.1, read on the forward strand.
TCTGTTTTATGACTGTTACTGGGCTACTTTTCTCATCAGTGAAAGTTATTTTTACTACTTAATTTTCTGTTAAGATATTTTTACTTTTACTTAGTTATTTTTCCAAGTACTTAGTCTATAGCTCTGAGTCTGATGTGGTAGTAGCTGACAGTTATTAACAACACACACCCTGAGTGCTAACACATGTCGACATGTCGCCAGATTTTATGGTGAGACTGTACCAAACATCATTTGGCCAAAACAGCTGCTGCTCTTTTATACTCATCATAAAATGATCTGAAACTCTGGCATTAAAGTACAGAAAGTGATTATATATATATA
>NW_013952459.1:442683-444669 GCF_001266775.1 Austrofundulus limnaeus
TGTGTGTGTGTGTGTGTGTGTGTGTGTGTGTAAGGATTATAAGTCATTATTTTGATCAGTTTTTTTCTTATTATTTCACTTATTATTTGTTCTATACATTTTAAAGCTGACAGATCAGCTGAAGCTGCTGCATGTCGCTGAATCCTTCTAAGTGATGGTCCCAAAAGGCACCAATTAGCAGCATGATGATGTTTCCATGTGCTTGTGGCCTGGACAGTTTCATCTGTGTGTGTTATAAAAGGCAAAACCATAAACGTGGAATTAGACAGTACAGGCCCAACAGCTCTTAGGGTCACAGACGCTCCCCTCATGCGGCTTCCGAGAGCAACGGTGTGATATAAACAACACCAGCCAGCGAGCTGTTATTACTCAACATGCGGGTTTCATAAAGGGCAGCTGATTATTTGTGCTTGTCAGCATGTGGAGTTCATCAGGCCAGCGGCCGCTGGCGCAGTGCTCCTCTGCTGTTCTGCTCCCTTTATTCTCGGGCTGCAGGAGATACTGTAGGTGTGGGAGAAAGATAACTGTGAACTGGAGAGAGAAACCAAGTGGGTGGAAGTGATTGAACGTGTCTTTGTGTAAAACACACACACAAGGACACACATTAGATGAAGGCAAACACACGGACTGAGATCAGCTTTAGCTTGGTGGCTAACAAAACATGACGACTTTCTCACCAGCAGGTGGGGGCAGCAGACAGTTCATAGGGCCGCTGCGCACCCTGCTACAAAATATGCATCAAGACTCAGAACAGTTGTACGTGTGTGTGAGGGTGGATTAAACTGATTTATAACCAAAATCTGAATTACAAAATACTGCAGCAACAAGTGGTCAGGCTGGGAAATTGAAAATGTTTCATTGAGATAACTTTCAAATCAGGAAAAGCTTACATAAAACTCCCTTTAAATCAGAATTGTATTACCTTGATAATTGATCTAAAAATGAGGAATGAGAACAGCATATTTTATTCAAGTTTAACTTTAAAGAGGAAGCAAATAAGGAAAAATATATTTTTATCAAGCTTGTAGAAGATAATGGGATAAACCTTCATTCATTCCTTAGGAATATTCACATTGTTGCATCGGCAGAAGTAAAATAACATCGAATGAAAATTTAAAGTTAATGCAAAAAAGTAACAAAGACACATAACATCTATGAAAGATCAGCTAAACCAAATAAATTGTTTAAATAAGAGGAATATCTATGTTTATGTCTCCATAAAATTAAAAGAAATGTCCAGATATATAAAGAGGATACATTATATGTTGATGTTGTTCTGATTTTTGTCAAAAAATTATATAAAAAAATCCTGTTGGTGATACTTTTTATACTTTTATTATTGCTTACAAAAAATGTAAAATATGTATATTTTATATTTAATTAAAGTCAGAAATAAGGTTCCAAACAATTATGTTGTTTTGAGTTTTACCCCTTTGATAGGCTAAATTTGGCTCTTGTACATTTTGTTCATCCAATAAAATATTCTAACTCCAAAATAATTAGATTTGCTTGTTCAAATTTTACAACCCCAATCTAAAAAAAAAAATTAAAAATGATGCTGTAAAAATGTCAAATACAACCAAATGCAACGATTGCAAAGCTCATAAATCCATGTTTTATTCACAATGTAACATAATAAACACATCAAATGTTGAAATGTAGAAATTGTACTTTTTCCTTTTTAATAATAGGGTCATTTATCTGGCAGCAACACACGTCAAAAATGTTGAGACAAGACCTCATTTACCACCGTGAAGCATTCTGTCAGTCAGTATAACTTGCTTTTTAAAAATGTGTTATCCTTAAAATTTCTTAAAATAATTTTGAATATTTAGGTTAGTATCTTCCACTGTGAATAAAATATGAGTTGATGAAATTTTAAAATTATTTAACTCTGTTTTGATTCCCATTTAATAAAATGTTCCAATGCATTTTGGAACTAGGGTTGCATAGTATAGTATAGTATAGTATAGTATAGTATAGTAT
>NW_013952459.1:444769-449651 GCF_001266775.1 Austrofundulus limnaeus
GTATAGTATAGTATAGTATAGTATAGTATAGTATAAAATGTTTTTGTCAAAAATAAAACAAAAGGCTGTAATTTTATTTTTAAGTATCCATCAGTTTTTTTGTCCTTCAGCCTGTCTCTGCAGAACCTGAGGTTGTGGGCCACCTCCCTCTGTCCTCCCTCTGTCCTCCCTCTGTCCTCCCCTCATGCAGCCTGACACTCCCCCTGCTGCTGAGCTGCGGCAGAGCCGTGGACAGTCCGAGGAGCAGGTTGACAGCTCAGGGCTGAGTTGTGTGAGCCCGCCTGCATGCACTGGTGAGCACCCGTTGAGTAGGTGGGTCTGCTGGAAGGGAGTGGGAGAGGTGGGAAAGGGGCAGATGGAACACAGAAGGAAGTTCATCAGTGACACTCTGAGTGTCAGAAAAGTAGAGAGGGACGGTGAGGGAGGGGATCAGAAGGAGCTGCGGGGAGAGCGAAAGGTAGAAAACTGAAGAAGAAAAGAAGCGCAGATAGGCAAAGAAAGCAGAAAAGAGATGGAGGTGAGAGAAAGTGGCAGAGTTGGGGATGCAGAGGGAAGCAGGAGAGGTGAGGGAAGTGTCAGGTACCAGAGGGAGAGGTGAGAGGGATGTGACAAGCAACAGGGGCTGAAGGGAGGGTGACAGGTAGGGATGGGGGGTTTGGGGAGGGAGAGTGATAGCAGGTGGAGGAAGGAGGGAAGGAAGAAACTCTGACCTTCAAAACAGCTTGATGGTTGGATGCAAGTGAGAAAAAGAAACAATATTTTATTTACTTACTCTTGTGTCACATATTGATCAAAGACTTCCAGTAAAAATCCTACCAGAGAGAGTGTTAAAAACTGAAATTAACATAATGAACAATAAAACTATTTAGTCGTAAACCCCTCTATCAAACTAGAATGGACCACTCTGGAAGCTGGAGGGGGGCAGGGTGTGAAGGGCCTTGTTTGGATTTAAAGAAACAGCCTCAAAATGAGTTGATCTTAGACACACCTCAGAACATGTGTGAAAGAGCGGCTTGTGGAGCTACAATTAGGTGTTCAGACCAAAGCATTACAGTTCAACTTTATATAGACCCCAACTGAATGATTAAAATGTGAAAAGGGATTTAAAAGCATGACATGTCTCCTTTAACAAATAAAAAATATAGAGGGCAATATGCAATCAATCTAACATCCTTTGTATCAAACTGTTTGTGTGTCTATAATAAATGCAAGAATTATCCCTATTTTATTATAAATACAACATAGCTAGTGAAAAACAACAACTTTTGAATACCTCAACTGAAAAACAAAATGAAAAAAGTGTTGAATTATGTAACAATGTATGTTGGTCTGCAATGATGTTAAAGTTGTGAAAAACAGGTAACCATGAGAACTAATAATTATAACTATGCATTTTAGCTGTAGGTAGTTTTAATGTTTTGGCTAATTAATGTTTCATGTCTTAAACTAATACAGAGAAGTATAAAAATCTCTGACAAGCTCTTAGCTGACATCAGTCTGCAGTGAAACATATACGTCTGTTTTATGGTGTGGTTACATGAGATCACAGGTCTGGGATGATTTTATGGATTATTTTCCCTCTTAAAACAGAAGACAATGTGATTCATCACGTAAACCTATTAAACTAAACTTATTTTTGTTTGAACATCTGTGACAGTGACTGATGGCATGTTTACTGAGCTAGATGTTAATTAAACCTCTCCCCCGTGTCAGATGCATTATGCTATTTAAGTCTCTCATTTAAAAAGTCGCGCAGTGGCAATAAACTGTCAGCAGGAATATATGCTGGAGATACATAATTAATCTGAGGACAAAAATAAATGAAATAAAGAGAATTGTATTCATTGATTTGTATCAAAACTCCAAGTTAAGCATGAGAAAATGTCAGTTGGCAGAAATTTTGAATGATTTCAAGTTGTAAAAGAGAGCCACTTCCTGACACGAGGGGCTGCAGCCAAAACCGCAACGTCACCCACTGCGTGTTTTTGGGTTCAGGAATGTCCAAAAAAAAGTTTTTAATGGTTTGACGATTCATTGCTCCAGCTGGAGTGTGATGTATAAAATAAAAATAATAAAACTGCCCCATTTATTTTTTTAATTTTCCGCTACAAAACATCATCACACCATTACGTCATCACATACTTGTTTGCTGCTGCGTTTAACGAGGCCTTCCTGAGACTGAAAAGAAATCAAATCTACTTTCTGCCTTTGAAGGAGTTCAGTTGCTCTCTGGATTACCCTGACCTTCAGAGACAGACGGAGATAAGTTTGCAGCTTCTCTGCCTGCCTCATATTTCCTCTTTCAACCTATGAAGCTGGGCCACTCACATGAGCATGTTCCTACACGCCCTCTATAGAAAAGACCACATTCTTGAGTGAAAAAGAGTACCGGGGAAAGAGAGGGTTACAATTTAAGTCCATATTAGTCGTCTTTATCAAAGAGAAAGAGTTATGAGCTGTTTGAATGGCTGCACCTTAGGTTTCACTTTCCGTCATGGCTGCACTTCAGCACATTCATTTCCTATAGAAGTACTGCTATACAAGACACATCGAGATGAATAAAGCTCTGAAATACCAGCTCTAATTAATTTTATGTCACTTTTAGAGTTATGCACAGTCTCTGACTTAGCCTAGTGACTAACTGGCAGATTATCAGTCATTCTGTGGTGAACTTTGACGAGCTAGGCCTTCAGCTCAGAAAAAACATCTGCACTCCTGAGTTTTCTTCAAAATCAAGGTAATTGTCCACAACAAGAACTGCAGGAGCTCTTGTCTCCAGCCGAACAGAGCACACCAAAGAGGAAAACCATGTCAAGGCAGCTCCTTGGAGTCTTTTACTAAGTCTTGTCATACAGCGTTCACAGAAACACGACAACACAAGCTCTTCAGTATCTGTTTTCCTGACCTAATATGAACCAGAATCTGGTTGAGCCACTCTGTTGTCCCAAAATGTTTTCACTTCACCTTAGCTTTGAAAGATGAGCTTCTGAGATGTCTTCATTGGCTGAACAAATTCAGTCCACAGTGAAATAAGGCAGGCAGCTCCAACAACACAATTTATTTGTTTTTCAGCTAAAGACTAGTAGAAGAAAAACTCATCCTTGAATAGCAATATCAAAGGAACATTAAAAACACAAATTTTATTTTCTGTCAGTTCCACTGCTGAAGTTGATCTGATGTTTGGACTATATTCTTGTTCTCTGCAAAAGACTGACTTGAAAAGGGTGATGCTAACAAGCTAGCAAAATTGTCCATCCATCCATCCATCCATCCATCCATCCATGCTTCTTCCTTTCAGGGTCGTAGGGTCACTGGTGCCCGTATCCAGCAGTCACAGTTATTGACGAGATAGGGCGGAATCTGTTGTCATAATTTCAGAAAGTGTAGAAAATGCACAAAAACTAATCGTCCCAAAGACTGAAATTACCTTTATTCACTCTAGACACCCTGTCCCTGACCCCATTACCTAAAATTAACCATCAACCCTGATCTGTAAAACTAACCATTTTTAGAAAGTGTAGGAAATTCACGTCAACTACGTGTTCCAAAGCCTAAAATTTCCTAAGATTTGCCCTAGACATCACATCCCTGACCCGACCACCTAAAATTAACCATGAACCCTGATCCCTGACATCAACCACAGACCCCAACTCAAAGACCCCTATATTTTGCATCCCAACGCGTCAAACCTGGATGCCGAGGGAACACGGAAAAGCCTGGTGCGTCAATGACTGACACGACGGGTGTACCCGACACATCAAAATAAGACGTAGAGGGAACCTTGGAAAAGCATCAATATGTGACGGGTCGGGAGTGAGAATGTGTTAGCCTTGGACACAAACGACTAATACCACTGGTCCTGCAGGTCATCTCAAAGGCTCACGCTTCTCTTGGTCCAAAACATTCTAAATCATCCGATTCAAGCTCTGTGGAAATGTCATTAATGTTCAGCATGGTGCAAAATATATAAAAGGTTAAGGAACCTACAAAAGGAGCAGCAACAGAGGTGGCAAGATATTTTTGTCAAGTTGCCACTCTTCACCACTCCAAACAGCTGCCCCCGAAGCAAAGAAAAAACAGACCATTTTTATGACTTTATCTTGAGATAATTACTTTTTTCTTGTTGTCTTGACGAAACAGAGCTTATTTTATAGATTTAACAATTACCAGTATTGTACTTTTTAATTACAACTTAGAGAACCTAGTTTATTGTTATCAGTAACATAATTTCAAAATCCCAATTAAATTAAAGGGATACTTCTTTAATCAGAGCCATAATGCAGCTAATTAATTCAAGCTAAAAATGTAACAATAAGGAACATCTATCAACACATTATTATTAACATCTCTAATTGTCAGGACAGTAATTCTAAATGACAAAACTTGTTCTAACACGAACTGATCATTTTCACTCCATAAAATAGTCTTGTTATCTTAAGAAAACAAAGCTTTTAAACTCCTTGACGGCTTTAAAAATAACTCAAGGTTAAGGAAGTAAAAACATGCAAATGAATGCCATAGCAACTCTGCTTCAGCAGCTCACCTGCCTGACATCAACAATTTGTTCAAAAAGAATACAAAAGTAGTGTGGCATTTAGGGTAACAGCTTTACGACTATACATTTAGTTTTTCTACATTTGAATCAAGCTTCATATCTTGGTTTTTTGTTACTAAGTCACTTTTTAGCCTTTTTTTGCCCTATAGTCTTAAAAACTGTTATGGATTATGTATATCTGTTCTACCTTGACACTGTCCAGTAATCATATCTCATGATAACTAGTTTCGGCTGTTTTACTCTATTGGCCAAGACTCCAGCAATGCATGACCTCTTTTATTTTGATAAGGTGTTTCCGGGATGACAGCCCTGTCATTGGTTAGATGG
>NW_013952459.1:450611-453554 GCF_001266775.1 Austrofundulus limnaeus
GTTCTGGCCATTAGATGTAGCTTGTCTGTGTTGGGACATTCTTTTGAACAGTGGTTGCTTTGTTTCCCCGATGGTAAATGGTACTGAACTTATAGAGCGCTTTTCAAGTCCCTCCGGACCCCCAAAGCGCTTTACACTAACAGACATTCACCCATTCACACACTCGTGGGGCTGCCATGCATCGGCGCCACCGGACCCTCTGACCACCATCAGTAGGCAAGGTGGGTGAAGTGTCTTGCCCAAGGACACAACGACTGAGACGGCTGGACGGGGGATCGAACCAGTGACCTTCTGGTTCCAGGACGACTCCCCTAACCACTCCACCACAGCCGCCGAATGATCAAAGGTTGTTTTGAAACATTTTTAATAACAGGTTTTAGTCTCTCTGTTTTCTGGGCTATTAAATGGAGCAGATTGGGGGTTTCCTGTTTCGGCCCCATAGTGTCACCTCTTGTGGGTGCGGCCTGGTTGGGGCGGGTGACCAGGCCCCCCCCCACCGCCGTGGATCGTGTATTGACAATAGGAGGGGGCACGCGGGGACAACGGATTACCCATTTTCTCCAGCAACAAAACCCACTAAGATAAGCATAAAAACATTTGTTTTATAACTAACAAGTGTAGAAGAGTTTTCTATGATCCTTTTTATTTCTGTTTTTATTTCTGTGTGGGTTTTGGGCTCTGCTCTTCAGCCTGAGTCTGGACACTCCCCAACCTGGCCCGTCCACCAACTTTGATGAGGAGGGGGGCCGGGGAACCTGGTTCGGTGTGAGGTGTGCGGTGCAGCTGACTGTGCGATGACCACTACATGCCGGGTTTCAAAGGGGGGTGGGGGGTGCGACGGGCCAAGAGACAGACAGTCCAAAATGGCACCACCCTTCCATAAAAAGATGAGTAAAACACTGACACATGCTCATACATTCTTGAAAAAAAAGGGGAGAAAAGAGGAAAATTTGTCTAAAGTTTTGAGCCACATCAAATTCTTTAATTTTTTTTTGTCTGTTTGAAAAAAAAAAGCCTTTTGTTCTCTGCGACAACGTTTTTCTGTCATTTTAGGCCTCACATGTGGAAAAGCCTTTAATTTTGAATTTTGGGTTTATTTACATTATTTGACAAAGGCTATATTAGTTTGTTTTTTATTACTATTGTTCACTGAACAATAGTACTTGCTCTGTTTGTCTGTCTATCTTTTCCTCTTATGACTAATTTTTGGCTTTAAGGGTGAACCTGATAATTTTATTATTTCTTGGATTATGTTTTTGTCAGGTGTTATTTTGACCTGGGTGTTTTGTTGGTTTTTGAAACCTTATCTTTTCGTGTTTTTCAATAGGTTACTGTGGTCTTCACCTGTTTAGACTATCTGTCTTACTGAGCTTGGAAAATTGATCTTAGTATTTAGAGAAATATGAACATCTGATTACTTATTGTTTGGGTTTGGTTAAATTTTGCATAATGCTTGCCAATAATTATGGCCCATCAGGGAGGTTTGTGTTATTTTTGGTTAGCTGGTCCCCTGCATTTTAAAGAGCCCAGTCACTTATATATGAAAAAAGTCCTCAGAGGGAAAAAACCATGGTTAAACATGTTGATAAGGAAGAACTGTTTGCATATTTTTTAATCTAAAACTAAATACGATTACCGTGAGTCTTCAGAAACACCTCCGCATATGCAGTCTCGCGGACCTTTCGTTTAAATACACGTTGTGGGGTATTTCAGATCTGACCTTGTTTCCCCCCATGTTGTTGAAAAACATTCTAAAACAAACTCTGGAAAAGTGGGTGGACCTCCACTCATAGTTGCGTCGCGTTGCACGCGTTTGTACATCTGTCTCCTCAAACATTTCATATCGTCACATCTTTCGCCGCTGCTCAGCTTTTACCTCAGCCATTTCAGGTTTTTTATCTCACGACGAGACCATACCTGAGTGGCTCAGTGGGAGCTGTCCAGCGCCCCGCGATCTGGCCCACTCATACTCGCTGGATCTCAACTGAGGCATAGTTAAAGGGTGTGGGGGCCCAGCTTGTGGGTGTTTGAGGGAGGGGGGTGCATGTGTGTGCATGTGTGTGTGTGTGTGTGGGTGGGGGGGGTGATGACATCGGTTCCTCCTAGGTTTTTTTTCCACCACATGTGTAAAGCTGAGGCTGCAAATTTGTTGGTCTTACATGGACGTGCAGCAGAGCTGATGAGTTATTTGCATAAATACATTAAAGGAAAAACTAAAAACCTGTTTCACAGGCAGTTCCTGGGGGCCAGTCGAATGTATTACATTGCTAAATGAATGGTGAATGAACTTTTGCTATAAAGCAGCAGAGACTATTGCAATCTGTGTGCTTAAAGAATATGACACCTGGCGTCCCCCTGGTCTTTGTTCAAAGAACAAGGACATTTTTGTTTATAAATGAGGATAAGACAGAGAACTGATGTGTTTTTGAGTAATATTATTTATAAACTACAATTGTATAATTTAATCATCATCATTTTCACACACGAACTATCTGTCTGAAATAAGTCTTTTTGAATTTTTTTCTAAATTTTGTTTTTCTCTCTGGGTGTTTGTGACTTTTTCCGCAGGGCAATTGCTGTTCTCACCGGGGGGTGCTCCATTTCCACCTGGAACCATAGTTCCATTACAAAACCAACTTTCAATTCATAAATAACTCCACTACAAATCACATACTCTTCTCAAAAAACTGGGAGCAGTAAAACAAAATAACAACCGTGACGCACACATATAAACACGCACAGCAACACAAGGACTTTTAATTAAAAATACAATTTTAAAAAAAGGTTCAGAGAAGACCGCAGTGTCTCAGCCTTGTGTGGGATGTCGTTTTTTAGTGGGCATGAACACATTATAACCAGACACCCTCCCCTCCATCTTTTCCTTTACAGACAAGAAGACAAAAGTAAACACACACACACACACACACACACACACACACACAC
>NW_013952459.1:454474-459079 GCF_001266775.1 Austrofundulus limnaeus
CACACACACACACACACACACACACACACACACACACACACACACACATGCTCTGAGGTGTGGTGCTTTCTGGGTCTGTAGTGTGGCATGAACGGGGCGTGGGTTTCTCTTCACCCTGGAAGGACACTGCGACGCGCATCCGCGCTTTAACGTTCATGTTTTGTCGAGGAGGAGGCTCGTTATTTCTACTCTGACACAAAGAAGCCGGCTGATGGTTGTTTGTTGCCAATAATCGCTGGGCCCGATTCTTTGGACAGTGTGTGTTTGTGTGTTTGATTGTGACTCATGCTGGAACATGCCTGCGTTTTATACTTCTAACTTTTCTAGTCAGTCACGTTCTGTGCGTTGGCAGCTTTCACATCCTCACAAAGACACGATTATTGGGTTTAAATAAGCCCTTATACAAGTTTTTTTTCCCTCTTTTAGCATTTATAAAACTACATTCAATAGATCATGGAGACACTTTCTATAGATTTAGTTCCAGTAAAGTCCATTCAGAAGGTCATCAGCTTTTTTTTAAGATTGGTAGCTAATCTTTTTTTTTTTTTTTCAAATTTTAAGCTTTATTTGGTACTGAATCCGTCGAGGTTATCGCCTTCTGTTAATCATTAACAATGAAACAATATTTACATCCTTGAGAGTACTCATGACTTGCAGCCATAAAGCTTTTTACTGCATGAACTGGTTTCATTTTTAAAATATTTTTTTTCAGTTTGTGTGTCCATTGTAAGCTCCAACACTTGTCAATGCATTTTACCTCTCACTGGCAGTTTAGTCTTACTGCCAGTTTGTGAGGATGTGAAATAATGTCATAAACTTTTAAACCTTTAAGACCTTACATTTCTTTAAGGAATGCCTTTGTAATTGTTTTGGTCAAACCTTGTAAATCAAAGGTTCTCACATTGAGGTCCCAGGACCACCAGGGGCCCCCAAAAATTATGAGAAGTTGTTGATTTTGGTTTTTATTGAAATAAAAATACATAAATGTATATGTGGAACAACGTACAAGTGAAACAAACAAAAATAATAAATATTCCCATGGCCTTTAGGGGTAAAAATGGCAGTAAATTATTTTAAAATCAGCACAAGGTTTATGACGGGGGCCCTGGAAATTATTCTCCCTTGTAAGGGGTCCCCAGACCCAAAATATTTGAGAACCCCAAATTGCATTATAAGTCAAAAATAAAGCTTTGGTTAGCTTCAGTTGTCTTTTATTTTGCGTCTAAATTTAAAACACTTGCAATCTTAAACACATGGCTTAAGTATTAAATTAATTTAAGTTAATCTGGGACATCTATATAAAAACATGTATCATGTGTTAAAAATTGCCTTAACGGCATAAATCAAACCATTTATTTTCACAATAAAAGTGTTCATTACTGTTTGTTTTCTGTTTTGTTTAGGGGTTTTTTGTACCTGTTGATAAAGACAAACATGATTAAAGAAAGACCAACTATTTGGCTGACACTGACCACTTTTAAAAAAAATCATCAATCAGCCATATCTGTGCATATTTAAAATTTTATGATGGGAAGACAAACAGCAGCAGCTACTTTAGCTTCTTAAGCATGGATGCTCTTTCATATACTAAGTGCACCATTTCTTCTAACGGTTGTTAAATATAAACCAACCAATTATTATTATATTTTTGTTAAATAAAACGTACATGTTGGCCAAAACTCAAAAAGGTCCTAATTTCTAAAGATCAATATCAGCTTTAACCATAAAAAAATAAAAAAAATAAAAAAACTTATATCTGTCAACCTCTAAACCTATTAGTGATGTATGTTAAATACTATTAAATTCTGTGATTTTCATTGATAATTTTTTGGGCCATACCTTTTATAAACTGATGTTACTTTATCACAAATCAACAATTCAAATGTTACTGCTCTGCTGGAATAGAAAACTCTGGTTGGAGTCCAACTAAATTAGAGAAATATTTCTTTGACTCAGGGTTTTATAGAGAGTTTAGCGAGCGGGCGGCTGCTGGCCGAGTGGCTGTTGTGGTGAAAAAGCCAGCAGTCAGGAGTCCCTGTTTTTTTTCATGACCTGTTTGTGTAAGGAGCTCCGCTGACGCGCCGCCAACGTTTGTGAGCGTCCAAATACGCACACAGACACACCCTTGTGCCTAAATACATAGACTGCACAGACACACTCAGAAACATGTGTCCGCATGTGGACAGGAACATACAGATGATTTGATGTGTGTGTACAGATGGATATAGACACACACGCAACTCAACACACACACACATATTGTAAACACACAGTTTTTATTCTAGGAGTGTGTCCCTCCCTGATGATGAGGAACGCTGCTGGCAGAGTTGACCAATCCAAGTCATTCTACAGATGATTTACTGTCCCACCACCAGTTCACCACCATGTAATTACCCCAACACACACACACACACACACACACACACACACACACACACACACGTACACAACTACAAATTCAGTCGCACAGCACCAGCACACATTTTTTTATATATATACACATGTTACTCAGAAATCAAAAAATAAACTGATACACACGTTTTTGGGTGCTTGCTGCCTTTTCATGTATTTTTTAATTAATTACTTTTGTAAAACAATTCGAGGTATTTTGGGTTTAAAATACATTTTAATGCTTTTATTGTGATCCCTGTTTTCTTTGTATTTACTCTGCACCGTTTCTGTTCTACATCAGTTCAACAATTATCAGTAACAGTAACATTTCAACAACAATAGTATAAATATTTGACATTCTCAGGATGTATTATACAACATACCTAGATTTTTCAATTTTCCAACAATTTGGTTACAATTATAACACAATTCAACAAATACAGCCATAATGTGATAAGAGCACACTAAAGCCCTGCATGTCATTTTCAGCAATTATGCTTTAATGAAAATATATGATATCATAAGTTTTGAAATCAGGTCAAAGTTACCTAAAGACAACAAGCGTTGCAGCTGTGTACTTAACCAGTTAATTTCTAATGTGTTAGAGCAAATGATGCAATATTGGGGGGATTATATTGATTAAATAAAAACTATTGTAGGGATCATAACCCCCCACCCCATAAATTGCACCCATACTTTTTACGCATTATTTATTGTAACTTCATGTGCTCTTCTTCTATTGAATATTGCAGTTTATTTTGATTAAAACTTGAATAAATCACAAAGTTCAGCCTGTCGTTGTTGCTAAACAACCACAATCAAGGTTGTCATGAAAGTTTTACATAATTGCCCTTGTTTTCTGTATTTATATGTATTTACAGCTGGTTAAATATTAAAAAAAAGCCACATTTCTTCCCACTGTAGGATAAAGTTGTCTCACTGACTGCTGAAGCTGAAACACTGAAAACAAGCCTTTTTTTCCTTGGTTGTCTTCTTAAACTGGATGAAATAAATGAAATATCTGCAATCATCATTTATCTGTTTGCAGACTAATAAAAAACAGATAAGTTCAGTATCTATTTCTCATATATTTTAATAATGTGTGTGTGTTGAAAGAAAAATGCAAATAGTTGATTTGTTAACAGAAATGTTCTAACTGCAGCTCCTAAAAACCAGCTTCTGTTGCTATTTGCAAACTATAACTATAACTATTAACTATAGAATAGTGTAGACTGAAGTGGGTTTAAGATTCCAAAATATTTTTTTGAATTATCATTATCTATTTTTTTTAAATGTTTATGACTTTTTTTTCCCTTTGCATGAATATTCCAACTCAAATACTATGAAATTAATGCTGGACGACTCAGGCTGGACTCAGACTGTGTTGGTAAATTACCATGCAATTCAAAATTTAAGGCTGGTAAAATGTAAATAGCTTTTGCATGAACCCATATCAAACTTTTGAGGTTGAAGCTGTTTTAAGACGGCACTTTAACTGTGACCTGGTTCAGACTGTCTGTTAACGTGTCAGTCTGGTTAGATGAAAGTATTTCCCCAAACTAAAATTGTTCAAAGATCTATCTGCTGCAGGTAAGATATTAACTGTTCATGATGTTTCCACAGAACATAAATTTAAAATATCCAGAATATCCCTTCAACCAAATGCATTAATTCAATGCTAATTTTATTTTTGCATTCCTTTAGATTTTATTTCTTGTATTTAAAGATACAACAGTCTACTAGCATGCACTCAGAGGATAGGTCAAAAAAAATGAGCAGACACCTTTGTACTTTGTCCACAAAGCAAGAATTATGGGCAAAATCTGAATCCATAATCATCTTTTTATCACTCTAAATGATTTAAAACACGTTTTAACTTGACTGTGCTGCTCATGATCCTGTTGCAAACAACTGCTCCGCTGCGGACTTTTCCTTTTTTACTCATATAATTTTGCTCTTGTACTCGGTTGAGTCTGCCCGCCTGCCCTGGTCCGATTTGTCGCTCGCAAACCTGCAATTGTATTCAAGGCCAAATATAGGGGAGGGAATGTTAGGGTGGGCTGTCTATGTGTCACACAACAAAGCTTCGCATAAGGGTGTTGCCCTCTGCCTTACATCCTCCCACCTAACCGCCCGGCCCGGCCAAGTTGTTTGCATGGAAATGTGTGTGTGTGTTTGTGTGTGTGTGTGTGTGTGTGTGTGTGTGTGTGTGTG
>NW_013952459.1:459144-468202 GCF_001266775.1 Austrofundulus limnaeus
GTGTGTGTGTGTGTGTGTGTGTGTGTGTGTGTGTGTGTGTGTGTTTTAGTGCAGTGAGGTCCAAGCTCTTCCCACCCTCCTCCACTCTGCTGGTGAGACAGACAGATTCCTCCCTACTCCTTTTTTTTCTGTTTTATTTGTAGACGTTCTCAAAGATTCATATCCTGTCACTCCTTCAGTAAAATGTAGTGACAGCAGAGCGTCACAGTTTGTTTCTACCCAGACCTCTCCTCTGTTCAATTAACTAGTTCCTGATATCAAATAAAAAAACATATCCATGGAAATGATAAAAATCCTGCTCAGCTTAATTAATTTTTTCAACCTAATAAAATAAATACCACCAGCAAAGCACCAGCCTCTCAACAGGCGTTGTGATTTGCACAAAGTTACAAGCTGTTGTAAGGCAAGAATTGGATGTTCCCTCTTATTACATGGTAGAAGGGGGAAAAACGTCAGTCTTTAATGTTGAGACACACATAGAAAGATGATTATGTTTTTTGTCCGAGGGCATCCCGTTTATACAACCACAAAAAACCCGTGCTGAGTCACGTAGGTCAAGATAGGAAGTGAGTAAAAAACACACACACACACACACACACATACACGCACGCACGCACGCATGCACGCACGCACGCGCGCGCACACACACACACACACACAGAGGGCTGGGCGAGTCCTTTGAGATTATTCATCATGTGAACTCAAAACACCATGTTTCTTACATCATTTGTGTAAAATAGGTTTTAAAACAGCTTTTGTTCCTTCCATGTTTGCTTTCAGCAACACAGATATTCTATGAACACTGACAGTCAACACCATTCATTTTAACAGGACTTGAAGATTTAGTTGTCTTAGTTTTTCACAACTGCAGACCATTTTTATAATACTGCCACTGATTTCGCATTAAAGGTGCTCATTGCACATTATGAAATCAAACACCAAATGGTTATCCAGTAGTGTCAGACAAAGCTAAACAATGTCTATTGAACACTGTCATCTTTACTGTGTGACCTGGAAAGATTTACTCCAAAGGTTTTCCTTGTATATGTTCTAATATGTGGGTATGCACTCAGTGTAAACAAAAGAAGGCTCTTATTATGGTGGAAGCTTAAAGGAGACATATGCTTTGAAATCGTCCTTTTTCACATATTAAATCATTCAGTTGTGGTCTATATAAAGTGAAACTGCAATAAAGTGGTCTGAATTCCTCCTTTTTATAACTCCACAAGCCCCTCTTTCACCGCTTTTCTGAGGTGTGTCTCAGATCAACTCGTTTTGAGGCTGTCTCTTTAAATCCAAACGAGGCACTTCACACCTCCCTCCTCCAGCTTCCAGACCGGTCCATTGCGGTTTGATGAGAGGTTGTTACTTACAGCAGCGCAGAAACTTTTTATTTACAACTGAATTAAAAGTTGTCAACACAGAAGACTTGTCCATCCAGCCTCACATGTTGGAGCCGGCGTCTGCAGAGACAGAGGAATGAAGATGATGAAGTTGTAGTTGGTAAGTCCAGAACTAATTTACAAGTTCCATCGCAAACAATTTGAAGTAATAGCTCAGAAAACCTCATAGAAAATAAAGAAAACTGAACGAGTTGAAATATATGACCTCTGTGCATCACGAGGAGAGACTAAATTAAACTTTCTGCACTCCTAAAGACTCCAAGTACACAATAAAATGCATTTAATGGCTAAAATAAGTGGATTTCGCATGATGTGACCCTTTTAAACCATGTGTTGATCTTCATTAGACTGCTTTAGTCCGTGTAGGTAAATAAAAGTGGTGTAATAGGACAAGCACAGACTCTCAGAGAAGATGTTTTGGTGAAATGTGTCGGCTCATCCGACACGTCTCAGTCCTTTCAGTCCAGCCTCCTTTTTTCTTTCTGCACCCTGAGACGTCAGAGTGATTTGTATGATGAGCAGGGAGGCACGTGGCGTGGACCGCGCTCCGGTGCCCCTCCACCCTATGATGATACGCTTCAAATATGCAGCCCTGCATGACAGCTGCTACACCTGCGACTCACCTGCACACTTCCACACCCCTGAGATTACCCTCACCCATCACTCCCCTCCCAACCCCCGCCCAGAGCCCATCCTGCACGCACACAGGCTCTACGCTTATGCCGCTGATAACGGCGAGGGAAACAGGGAAGGGGAGGTGGGGGAAGGGTGGTGACAGTGGTGGGGTGCGCAGCCAAGGCTGAGGTGCAAGACGCCGCCCGCACGCTTTAATTTTCACCTCCCCCACTATGAGCCTCTGCAACTGGTGACACAAGCGGCCTCCCGCTGCCTGTCTGCTCTCTCTCCAGTCTGCCGAGACGATTCCCCATCTCTTCGACTTTACAGCCATCTCCGCCGCGCTATTTCTTTTATCCCCTCAGATTTACTCTGCATTGAGCACAAATAAATAAATAAATAAATAAATAAAAACATTTTAGCAAAACAAAACAAGACGCAACAAGTCCTCAATCGAGCGGAACGGCACAAGACAAACGTTTAAAACAAGAAGAGACACAAAGGAGGGATCTTTGTGTCCACCTCCGTCTTTTCCTGTAATCTCCCAACTCATCTGTGTGTAAACTGCCGTTACAAACATGCATTTATCTACAATAATTCACTTTCTGTGAGATGTAATCTATAAATGCGCACATTCAAACCTGTTATCTTTGTGTTTATGTCCAAATAAACTTATGTGCTTCATGCATTTTGGTTTAAGTGCAGCATTTATCATCGGAGTGTGAGTTTTTTTGGCGTTTCACAAGGATTTCCAGTTCCACGTGTATGTCATCAGCTGATGAGGTGTTTACTAGGTTCTGTCTTTAGCCTGGAGGGAGCCCGAGCACACTCTTGTCCCAGCCACCACATGCGAGAGTAATTGGCCTTTTCACCCTGCAAAAGCTTCATTACCTGCACCTTATTTGCAATGCAGAATGTAACGTACCACAGAGTTTATCGACTGAATGCATAAACAGTTTTGGTTTAATAGTCTTTTTTTAATATATAGGTTTTGGGTGTTGGGCACACAGTGAGTAATATGGGAGACCCATTTACTGCTGCAGAATTGTATTTATGTGGTGATTATTAGTTCTGTTTTTTGGTCTTACAGGTTTAGTTCTAAAAAGTAATGTCTTTTTTTACTGTAGCGACAATGTCAGGTTCTGTGAAGGCAATTTAGAGAACTTTTTCTGTAAGTTGTTTTTAAACTCAGATGGTTTTGTGGCCAAAATGCAATTGAATTATGTTCCATTTTGCAGATACAGTTAAATTCATGAAACAGTAAACAGAATTTAAATACATGTCATTATGGATTTAAAACTTTTCTTGATGTTTTAGTGTAGTACGAAATGATGAGTGAGTGCACATTATGTTCAATATTTAGAAAGTTCATGTTGATGATTTTAGATTTTTTTTACTTTGATTTTAAATCTCGAAACCTGTTTATTGCTGAAGAAAACACCATTTATTTATGACAAACAAAGTTTCTCCAATTTAAAGTGATGATAAAAGTCAAAGATAGGAATGAGTGTGAAAACTTTAACATTTAAAGAAATGCAATAGAGTGGCTGAACACCCAGATAACGGCTGGTATTTTTCTATTAGTGATGGTATCAGTTTTGAAAATATATGAATAGATCTAAGTTTTTTTTTTATTCCCAAGGTCAGAATAATCTTGAACAACTTCAGAAAGTTACTGCAGAAGAACATTTGGTTTAGTTTTACAAAACTTTAACACAGAAGCATTGACAAATATTATATAGATCTACTATAAAACCTGATTTGATGTCTTTAAGACTGTTTTTCTCACCATGACAGAAGGCATTTTGTTGTGTATTGCATACAGCTACATAAATTTAGCATCGTCTTAGGACAAATGGTTTGTGGAGAACCTAAACTTATCTGGAACCCTTCTCAGTGTAGTTTCTGTAGTAGAGCTGTATTCTTTTATGTTTTTTTCCCCAGTTTATTCAAGCTCCTGGTAAATTTTGACCTGAACTTTGCAGGGAGTTCATGCAAACGTGTTGTTCATAGTGATTCTAAGTGACAAGTTTCATCGTTTTTGTAGTTTTTTTTTTGTCTTCGAGTCTCCAAGAGTCAAAGCCCAGTGTGATGCTCCCAGACTGCGCTTCAAACCAAACCTCCACATGCACCTCGTAGTCAAACCCACTGAGCCCTCAGAGAGGAAACTTTATCACTTTAGCATTTAGGCAGCAAGATGACCCACATCAAAAGGGCAATCTGTTACTGGACAGAGGACAAGAAATGAGTTAACTACAGTGCACATTTTAACAGGTTTTATTGTGATCGTTGCTAGTTTTTTCCAATTCTGCCCTCATGTTAAATTTTCCTGCAGCAAAGCATCAGCTGTTCTCAGAGATTATGTCATATGGCTATCATCTGCATAATTTCCTCAAAGATCAGAAAAGAAAAAATTCCTATTTCCCAACAATATTTCACATAAACATGCTGCATGTTTATGTAAAGCAGCATTAATATAAAACTATTATTTTTGGCTTGTAAGCAATCCAACTCCTGAAAAAAAAAATTCCCAATCATATTCTGACAGTTTTACCTTTCCTTCTGTTTGTTTTTAGTGAATACTGAAAAGTCTGTGCCATGCCATTAGCAGTCTACAACAAACCCTCCTATTAAACAATGGCAGGGACAGTGGTGAGGGCATATGTGAGTGCTAATGGGCAGAGGATGTGGGGGTGAGTGGCCACTGCTATTTTAGTCTGAGCTGTGCTAACTGGCTGGACAGTGAGACAGCTGGAAACAGTAATGGACAGTCTCCTGGGGGCCTAAGGGTGAGGTCAACCCTACGAGGCCGAGCCTCTGTTTCTCAGGCAGGCAGGAAGGTCTTCGGAAAGGGGAGGAGGTGGGAGGAAGGGTGGAATGATGAGGACATGGAAACATAAAGGTGAAACTGGCTGCAGCACCTGCATGAAGATTCACATGAGCTGTGAGGTCTCATCATTTAGGACACAATGGTGATAATTTAGACAGTTGTTTTAGGCTCAATGTGAAACATGTTAATCATGAAGCAAACATTATGAACATATAATATCCTACTTGTGGAAAGCTCTTTCAATGAGATCAGTTTAATTCTGATCAGGCTAACGAGCTAACGGCCAGTGAAGCGAAAATCAAAGTGGATTGCTGTCATTTATAAACAGCTCAAACAATTAATAAAATCATTCTTTATGCATATATTTTTATAAATCTTTGTGTTGACATTAGTTCAGCCCTACATGGTTATTTATGTTGATTTTTTTAAGCTGCTTTGCCAGAGCAACTGGTTAGTTACAATTTTTCAGGCAAACTATATTTTTGCTGGAATGCAAGATTGACAAATGTAAATGTTCAAATGATAAAGGTTATATGAGCAACTCAAATTATAGGTTTTGAGACTGAAGCTGTTTTAAGGCAGCAGCTAAAGTTGTGCTCAGATTGGCTGTTAGCTTATGAAGACGGATTAAGGTTCTTTAAAAAGCATGTAAACAGCAACGATACTTAAAAAAATCTAAACCCATCAAAGATGTTTTTTAAGAGAGTATTATTGCCTAGGGTTAAAATTTTTAAAAAGTTTCTCAAACTTTGACAAAATGCACAGCAAGTAGTATTTTTTAATCTAAAGGGGTCATCGCATGCATTTTCCTCTCATCTTCCCCATCAGTGTGTGACTAAGACACAAAAATGTTGAAAGGCCCACCTCAGAATGCTGCGATTATGGTCTAGCCACAACACTGACCCAGAAGTTTCCAATTTTTTTGCCTTTGTCTGCAAAAATGCAAAAGATAGCAAAAAGTCAAACTGACAGATCTACTTAGTTTCGCAGAAAAAAAGAACAAAGTTTCGTAAAGACGTGACAATCATGAAGGTTGTTGGTTATCAGACTTCCTGGTGAAAGATTTGCGCCGATTGGAAAACACAATACCTGCCAGATTTTTTCAATGCTCTCACCTTCTTTTTTAAAAACAGTTTCTTGGTTTTAATCATTTAATGTTACATTATTCCGTTTAGAAGAGATAAGTTGTCTGATTTCTTTGTGTGTTTATTTTATGTTTAAACCTCGCACAGCCAGAATGTGTGTGCATGTTTTTAACTAACCAGATTGCCTCAATAAAGCAACAAAACAGAAAAAAAATAAAATTCAAGTTACCAAATGGCTAATTAGTTACTGAAACTAACAAAAAATGATTTTATTGGAGCATCAAATCAAGTATCCCAAAATGTACAAATGTCAGAAAATGTTTGTATGTGTGTGATTTTATGTGTGAGTTTGTGGTGTTTAATGGGGCACCAGGAGTCCCAGGAAGGATTCTGGTGGTCCCAGCGAGGCCTTTTGTGCCGTCGGCCAAGGACCGATGCCCAAGGAAGTAATCTGATTAAGGCCTGTTTGCACTAAATAATACAGCACCGATGACCAGAGACCACACCGGGGAAATGTGTACCAGTGACACATATGGTAAAAACTGGTGGAATGTTTAACTAACAGATAAATCTTGTATTAATACTGCTAATATCTTTCATACCTGTTATAGTAGGCATAGTTTATACTGACCTAAAGTACAAAATATCTCTTTCTGCTGTCATCTTGTTAAATTTTAGGGCGACTAGTAGCTGAAGATCTACTGTACTGTAAATATTTTACAATGTTAAGATAAGGTTTGAAACAAGGGCATAACTTTAGGTCTACCATGGGGGGGTATGCTCTCTGTGCCTATTTATTTATTTATTTATTTATTTATTTATTTATTTATTTATTTATTTATTTATTTATTTATTAAATTAATTCAGGATGTTTTCGGTTTAAAATACATTGTAAGAACAGACTAAAAAACCTGCATGTCCTTTTCAGCTTTTATGCTCAAATGTCTATAACATCGTAAATTATGAGAGTTACAGCTCTGTGCTTAACCATTTAATTTGTTTGTATTAGAGAAAATGAGGTAATTTAATTGGGGCCGGGGCTGGGGGGTATTAATTGGATCAAATTATTTGGGGGTTCATACCCCCCCCCCAACACACACACACACACACACACACACACACACACATACATGAACACTAATTACACCCATGGTTTGAAAATATGGGATTTAGCGTGAACTATTTTAGGATTAATGCATCTTTGCTGAAATGGTGGCTTTAATTGTCTTATAGTTTGAGTACCAATGTGGCTAAAAAAATCAGTGCTGTGTGTTAGAGACAGGAAACAAACTGTGCATGAACTCATGTATGTGAACTACTAGTTTTCAGTGACAAAACAATTTTTTTACCCCATCTGAAAGACTAAAAGAAAATTCTTGGAAGCAAAGTTGCTTCGATTCATACAATTACTGGTTAAAATGAGTGTGACAGTGAACATGTGGGAAGTTAACCACCACACTACAAAAACAAGGTTTAGACATACCAGAAACCATGTCACACTCTGTTCTTCAACAGTCTTTGAACCCTGATTAAAGGAAATAATCTATCAGACAACAGAGATAAACTCCTTCAACTCTTTCGTTCACTGCAGCTGATCAACATGGTCCGAAACCAGTGAGAAAAACAACCACCGCTCCATCCTTGTTTTTTCTTATTATTGAATATTCTCATCCATGATACGAACAAGTCTTAACCTCAGTTTCTGCAGGAGAAGTATTGATTTTCCTCTGACAGCGCTTCTGTAAAGTGTGGTGAACTTCCCAGACCACTGTTCGGTTGGGTCTTTTATTTTTCTGAGTTTTTCTTTTTTTTTTTTTTTTTTCACTACAGGGAAGTTTTTTTGATCAGTGACTCAACGAAGACATATCAAGACATATCAAGCTTTTAAATACATTTAAATCATTCAGTTGGGCTCTATATGAAGTGGAATTGCAACACTTTGGTCTGAATTCCTCCTTATTTTTAAACAGTTTGTACATGAGACATTTGTTTGTAAATATTTTAACTGATTTTGTACTCTATTTTAATCCAATTTTACCTTATGAGTGTTTCTTGTTTTTGTTTTTTTTTTTGTATTTTTTTCTTATTTGTTTAATTGTACTTTAATATCTGTGGTTTGGGATTTAATAGTGTTTGTGTACTTGGTCAGGTCTCTCTTGAAAAATATGTTTTTAATCTCAATGAGATCTCTTTGGTTAAAGACTTAATGTAACACTACACTTTTACTTTCAGTGGTTGGCAATAATAATCAAGTAAATTTAAGTTTTGAAGGACTTTAAAACAGTTGCTGTTTTTTAGCTTTCTCCTGCACAAGGTTGGTTGGATTATTTTTAACTCTTCAATCGTCACCATATTGTTTCATGCCCAATGTTTCTGATAAATATCTTGTCTATTCTTTGGAGGTGGGGTGCAACAGTACTGTATGTCTGGTAGACATGACAGCTGCGTCAAACTGAATTTCTTTTTGGGCCTGTGTAGGCCCAGTAAGTTACAGAAATCATTATGTCAAACAAAACGAAACAGAGATATGTATTATAAGTTATTCAAGCTTTGGAGGAGTTTTTTTTCTTCCATGTTCTGTTCCCATGCTCCAGACAGAATGAAAGGTCAGGTCTTAGTAACAAATCGACACCAGTGAAGCTTGTTGAACGTTGTTGCTGTGGCCGAAGGATCATTGCTGTAAACACTGAGCCCCCACTGAGTGTGTTTTGTGATTAGTGAGAGTGAAACACTATTACCATCTGTCAAGCTGCAGCACTACCTGATTGCCAGAGCATCCTAATCTTTTAATCATTAAATATTTGTTGGTTTACCTTTTTTTTATTAAATGAAATAAGTTTAGTTCCATTTTTAAGGAGACATATCGTGCATTTAAATCTTTATTTTTCACATCTAAATCACTCAGTTGGGGTCTATGTAAAGTGGAACTGCAATGCTTTGGTCTGCATTCCTCCTTATTGTAACTCCACAAGCCCCTCTTTCACCCTTCAACTCGTTTTGAGGCTGTTACTTTAAATACAAACGAGGCTCTTGTGGCAAATTGAGTTTCCTCACCTGTTTCACCTGTTCACCTTGATTGGCTGCCGCTCTATCAAGCGCAGCTGCAGCAGGTTTCCCTGATGAGC
>NW_013952459.1:472317-478984 GCF_001266775.1 Austrofundulus limnaeus
CTGTAAGAAAAACCCATACTTACCTCCTGATTGCAATTCAAAAATACTTACCTGCAAGAACTCACCTGGACTCCTTCCTTTTCAGCACTCCCGATCCCTCGACATCCCAGCACCTGTAAATAAAAGAAATTATTTTTTGACTTTGCTTCTCTGTTGTATGTTTTGTACCAAGTCCGCAAATTCTTTGACTTACCTTGAAACCCTGATAGCTCTTCGCACCCCGCACCCCCTCCATCTTCGAGAGTGGTCCATTCCAGTTTTATGGAGGGGTTCACGAATATATAGCAGCACAGAAACATTTTATTTACAAATTGATTAAAGGATGTCAACAATGGAAGACTTCTACATCCAGCCTGATGTTGAAGCCAGAGTTTGACCCAGTGCCAGAGAAGAATGAAGATGACCCAGTTGGATCTGGTAAGTCCAGACCTTATTTAGAAGTTGTGCTGCAAAATCTGTGATGTTCAGAAAACGTCAAAGAAAACATAGAAAATGAAACGGGTTGAAAAATATGACCCAAATACCTATCTGGAGAGACTGAATTCAAATTTTCTGCACTCCAAGACTCCAAGTAACAGGAGTTCCTCGGGGGTACTCTGGGAGTATGGGTGCCAAGCCCTTTGATATGGGCTGTTAGGTCCCAGTATGACCGGTGCCAGAGCTTGGTCTGCATTGCCGGTAGTGAGTTGGACTTGTTTCCAGTGAGAGTTGAACTCTGCTGAGGTTGCCTTTTGTCACCAATTCTGTTCATAACTTTTATGGACAGAATTTCTAGGAGCAGCCAAGGTGTTGAGGGGATCCTTTTTGGTGACCTTAGGATCACATCTCTGCTTTTTGCAGATGATGTGGTCCTACTGGCTTCATCAGATCGTGATCTCCAGCTCTCACTGGAGCGGTTCACAGCCGAGTGTGAAGTGGCCGGGATGAGGATCAGTGCCTCCAAATCCCAGACCATGGTCTTGAGCCGTAAAAGGGTAGGTTGCCTTCTCCGGGTCGGGGAGGAGGTCCTGCCCCAATTGGAGGATCTCGGGACATCTCGGGGTCTTGTTCTTGAATGAGGGAAGAATGGAGCAGGAGATCGACAGGCAGATTGGTGCTGCGTCTGCAGTGATGCGGGTGTTGTACTGGTCTGTCGTGGTAAAGAGCGCTGAGCCAGAAGGCAAAGCTCTCGATTTACCAGTCGGTCTACGTTCCTACCTTCATCTATGGTCATGAGCTTTGGGTAGTGACCGAAAGAACGAGATCGCGGATACAAGCAGGTGAAATGAGTTTCCTCCACAGGGTGTCTGAGCTCTCCCTTAGAGATAGAGTGAGAAGCTCAGTCATCTAGGAGGGACTCAGAGTAGAGCCGCTGCTCCTCCACGTCGAGAGGAGCCAGTTGAGGTGGCTGGGGCATCTGGTTAGGATGCTCCTGGATGGCTCCCTGGTGAGGTGTTCTGGGCACGTCCCACTGGGAGGAGGCCCAGAGGAAGACCCAGAACACGCTAGAGGAATTATGTTTCTCAGCTGACCTGGGAACACCTTGGGATTTCCCTGGATGAGCTGGCCCAAGTGGCTGGGGAGAGGGAAGTCTGGTTCTCTCTGCTTAGGCTGCTGCCCCTGAGACCCAACCCCGGATGAGTGGAAGAAAACTGAGGGACGGACAAGACTCCAAGTACACAGGAAAATACATTTAACAGCTAAAAACATGGATTTTGCATGCTATGTTTCCTTTAACTGAAACAGTGAAAGACTGATAAAGGTCCCTTCAACCATCACTTTTACAACGAAAATGTATGCTTAGTTTTGTTTTGTTTTAATTAGATTTTTTTTTATCAAAAAACAATAATCTATTTTAGAGTATATTTCAAATTTACAACCACTGCCGTAAAAGAATGGTGATTATGTATTTACAAAAGATATTAATTCAGTTGAATACTTTATTTACCCCGAAGGGAAATTAAACCTTATCTTGCATTCAGATTGGAGAAAGTTTTGGCGTTAACTGTGTTCTGCTCTTGGTAAAAACAACAAAGTAAAGCTTGATTTTAGTGCAGAAATGTGCTTTTCAGACAGTGTCAGTCACGTCAACCACAGGGTTAAATATAATATAGTCTAACAAGCCATAAGCTTGTGTTCTTTCCCTCTTAAAAATATCATGTAAAACTGATAACAAGCCCAGAAGGTGAGTAAACTGTTGAGTGTTGAAGAAACACAACAACCATCTGTGATGCAGCTTCCTCTCCACCTCCCCCAGTTCACAGACGTCTTGCAACACAACTGTAAAACAGTTGGTTTTCCTTCTGTACAAGTGAAAATGAGGGCGATCGATTGAGCTGTAGCTGAGCGCGGGGAGATGTTTGTTGATGGTGTGCAGCTGAGCCCTGAGCGAGTTGCTGACAGGTCGTCAGGTCACACACACCCACCCACTCCTCATTTCCCAGACTGCACTGCTGACATGGCAGAGCTCAAACCAGTGGTGTGTGGAGCTTTGTTAGGTGAGGTTTGGGGTTAAGCTGTGTCCTCATTATCTCCAAGTTAATGGTTTTATTTATGCTATCGACATATTTTCTATAAAGAATAGATATACATACACACAGTATATGGGCAACACACTAAGGATACATAACATTAGTTTTGTTACAGGGTTAGACAATGAGGTGAAGATGTGGTGGCGTACATTTATGGGCATAAATTGAACACTTCTGTTTTGCTCAAAGCCTTTTGCATACTTCTCTAAGGTGTTTTTTTTTTTTGTTTGCAGCACAACTTATATGTGGAGCAGACCAAAAACTGTAGATTATTCCCCCATTTGAGCTGCAAGACAGAACCCCAGCCTCTTACTGTGTCATCATACGCAGAAACTTACAGACATTTCACTTGTTACAGTGAGAGGATAGAGCTCATAGAATGTGTTGAGGATGACTCTCAGCTACTACAACTAGAGTTTTTTTTGTTTTGTTTTGTTTGTATTTCAAACACTGCAGCATACTTAGAATTATACACTGTTGGATTTAACTACCTGCAGTTGGTCAGGTCTAGGTTCAGCAACAGTATGTGCTCAAAGAATGAGGTCAGCTGACCCTGAATATACAGTACTAATGACCAGGTTATTCCATCAATGGATTTTTTCTTCCCTGATGACATGGATATATTCCAAGATGACAATGTCAGGATTCATGGGGCTGGAATTGTAAAAGAGTGGTTCAGGGAGCACGAGACATCATTTTCACTCATGGATTGGCTCCACAGAGACCACTGAGAATCTTTGGGAGGTGCTGGAGAAGACTTTGCACAGCAGTCAGACTCTACCTCTCTTGGTGAAAAATTAACGCCACACTGGATGGAAATAAATCTTGTGACATTGCAGAAATTTATAAAAACAATGCCACAGAGAATGTGTGCTGTAATCAAAGCTAAAGTTGGTTCAACAAAATATTAGAGTGTGATCTTTTTTTTTTTTGGCAGCGACTTTTGTTTTGGCCAGACAGTGTATGTCAAGTATAATTAGATGTTATATAAATAAAAATGGACAAGATACTTTGGAATGCATGCCTGAATTTGAGGTGGTGGACAGTACAATTTGAGTCGATTTGGCTGAGATAGTGTAACAACATCATCTATCACTGACATATGATTCTGGCAGCATGATGGATCAGTGGGTAGCACTGATGCCTCACAGAAAAAAAGGTTTTGGGTTCGACCCCTAATTCTGTGCAGAGTTTGCATGTTCACCTCATGCTGGGTTTTCTCCCACAGACCTAAAACATGAACAACAGGTTGCCTTCAGGCCCTGGCTTCCCTTACAAAAAAGATACATGATCTCAATGGAATTTATTTGGTTATGCAAAGTTTAATAAATAAATACATGTAAAATTTGTGCATCCAATATATTTTATCTGCTTCTTCCTTTCAGGGTCATGGGGGTCACCGGTGCCCATGTCCAGCAGTCCTAAAAGAGAGCCTTTACCCTGAACCAAACCACTAGGCTTTGATTTCCACAAGAAACCGGTCCTGTCAAGGTTAGCTATTATACCAGAAAATTTCTTAAAAATGTAATAAAAAAACAAGTATACATACATACACACACAGGCAAAAACATTATCACCTACCTTTTGTCCTTTGGCAGCAGGCAATCACAACAATAAACATTCAATTAAATTAAAATACTTTATTGATCCCAAAGGGAAATACCAGTAAATGTAAATCATGTAAAATCCTATTTCATGTTCAGTCTTGTTTTGACACAACTTGTTTTCATTCAATTACTGTATAAAATAATCCATCAGATGTTTGTATGAAGAAATGACTCAGCGATGAAAAAGAAAAAGTCATCCACAAGAACTGAGGAGCTGACTCACACAAGAACAGATCGCTCTCAAAATGATCTCAGAGTCTTCTGTTCATCAGGAATTAGTTATCATCATCATCATCATCAGGCTTTCATTGACAAAAAGACTTCACTCAAATCTCAGTCCTACACCACAACTTCAGCAGCTTCATTTTAAATGTCGATTAGGTGCAACAGCTCTCCTCTGAAGCTGACAGACTAAATTGACAAAATTGATAACTTTTTTTTTGGGAGGGATTTTGCCAGAACAGTTTTTGTGATAGTGATGGATCTAGTTGTGTGCTTATAAAATGATTTTTAGATGATAAAAAACAGACTTTCCTCCCATTCAGAATGGGTGTATTAGCAAATGCAGCCCGCTGGTGCTGATTTAGGGAAAAAAGGAGGCAGTTGAATTTGGGGTTAAAACTCGAGAGTTACTATGATTAATGCTAAATTCTGAAATGTTTTTGTTCATATAGTCCATAAAATAAGAAATGTATCACAGATCAGATAGAGTAGTAAATGAAGGTTATACTTATTTTTTGTTTTTTAACATTTTCATAAAAAGACACAAGTTTAAAATAGTAAAACTAGAAAAAAAATGCAGCATAAATGCTGAGTGCTCAATAACTCCTGAAGTTTGCTGAAAAAGTTTTTAAAGTTACCATGATCAGAACAAAAGCTAAAATAGCAAAACAGTAGCTAAAAACTGAAGCAAAACATTAGCAAGAGGCCAAAACTAGTAAAACATTTGTAAAAAACTGGCTAAATGTTTGCAAGTACAACAATCAGAAAAGTAGCTAAAAGCTAAAATTAGTAAAACAGCTGAAGTCTAAAACTTGCAAACATAAGCTTAAAATGAAACAACTTTGCTGCTGAAGCTTTAAAATGACAGTTTTTTAAAGACTGAGATTTTTTAAGTAAAAAAATCAAATATATAAAATTTACAAGCTGGAAGTTCTGAAACAGACTGAAAGTATTGCTGAAGTAATGTAAAGAAGTTGTTAAAAAAGGTAGACCATGATGCATTATGACCTGAGCCAACATAGCAGGCTAACTGAGGCTAGTGCTAACACCCACAGCTCATTGCTGTGATTTTTATTAAGCTAACTGAATACTCCTTCCCTTATTTAGATAACACTAATAAAATGTGACCTCTCCTCCATCTGAGCTGCAGAGATGAGAAACTATGAAAAAATATTAAAAGATTATTTTATATAAAACATTTAGAGATAAATATGAACCATTTTAAAGAAATGTAAAGTGAGCCACATTACGGTCATATCAATTTAAATGTGACAAGTTTTAAATCAGTTGTTCTTCTACAATTAATTAACTTTTAGAATCCACCCAATTCAAGATGACCGCCAAAGTTAACAGACCTTAACAAACATAAAAAATAGCTCTAGCCCAATTAGTTTAGCAGATTTTGAGTTAAAATTGGGAATGGTAGTAGCTGAGAGTCATTCCTCACACTCTGAGCTCAAACTGATCATAAATTATCATAAATGTCGTGTGAAGATGGTCAGAAACACGGCAAAAAGGTGTTAATAAGACAAATAGTCTTGCGGGTATGATCATAAAGTCATTTATTAATGGGCAGACATGGAACAGAAGACAATCACGAAGTCTGTTGGATGTGGGCCCGCCCGTCATTGGCGGCCATGCGATGATATACTGTCAGCTAACATCATGTGATAATGAACAACCAATCATAACCTGTCCCATCCTGATACCCGAAATAGGTCAACTTGATGCTGACGTCCGGAAGGATATCACAAGATATGAAAAGTGGACAGTGTCAAGGTGATATAGACATAAGTATTCCACAACAATAAACTTTTAACTTACTTTAAGTCTTGTGCCAAACACAAATGCCTGTTAACTCTTTTGCTTGTGACTAAGACAATATAGGGAAACCATTATCAATTTTTTCCCTATACTGATGCTGTTTAATAAACGGTGAAAAAGTCAGAACGTTTTAACATTCTAAAACAGCATCCACAAGAAAGATGATGAATGAGGCAGTCAGAAGGTAAAAACTGAGAAAATGAGGAAAATTAAACAGAGGATGAAGTCTATAAGTAAAGATGGATGGATGAGGGAGAAAGAGAAGTGGTAGAGAAAGGCACAGAGAGGGAAAAAAAAGGAGAAGTGTGAGTTTGGCTCAGTGAGAGCAGCTGTATAGAGGACACCGTGGGTGGAAGTGGTAGAGTCGTGGGTGAGCTCAGAGTTTAACTGCCAACCCTCCCTGGTCTCTCAAACTGTCCGTCACACACTTGCACGCACGCACACAGTAACTTTTCACGTTCTTGCCTGGTGCGTACACACACACACACACACACACACACACAC
>NW_013952459.1:479684-485055 GCF_001266775.1 Austrofundulus limnaeus
CACACACACACACACACACACACACACACACACACACACACACACACACACACACACACACACACATACACACGATGAGAAGCACAACGCTTTATCTTGTGCAAACTAAGTGGATAAAGAGTGTGCAGGGACAACACGTTCATCGAGCTCCAGCGTGTAAAGAAGCAGCAGGGGTTTACGAGTGAAAGGAATCTCGGCCTTCATCGGTTTCGTCGTCTCATCGTCATTGCTCGCTCTTTTTGTTTCAACCTTCTCGTTTGTCCTTTTCTCTCTCATCCCCTCGACCTTTCTTCTCTCTCATCCTCCCGTTTCACCTCGAACCACCTGCTCGCGGCTGTACTCCCTCCGCAAACCTGCGCTATCATCCTCCACTTCCCTGCTCTCACCTTTTTCTCTGCAATAAAACCCTTCTCATCCCAGAACTGTAGAGTGTAGAGTGGGTAGGTTGACCTGCATGGCAGCATTTGCAACCAAAGAGCTTTTTAGTAACTATATATATATA
Source organism: Austrofundulus limnaeus (assembly GCF_001266775.1). NCBI lineage: Eukaryota > Metazoa > Chordata > Actinopteri > Cyprinodontiformes > Rivulidae > Austrofundulus > Austrofundulus limnaeus. Next base: position 480,187 of record NW_013952459.1, read on the forward strand.
TATATATATATATATATATATATTACAAAAAAAACTTCAGCGCTAATATCCTCTCAGTGAGGGGGCTTCAACACATGGCAGAAAAAGACAAAAGCCTCATAACTCACCAGCACCTGCAGGCGTGCACAAGACACAAATGATCAAGATTTCTTCTTGATCTGGAGTTTCTTGCTGCAGAGGAGCATGGTCACACTTCTACAAATTGTTATGGTCCACGGCCATAAAAGACAGGTGATAATGAAGATGTTCTGTGTCTGTCAGGTAGATTTTAATGAAACGTTCAGAGAGGAATAACTCGATGCTTGTCTACAGTGCAACAGCATTTGGGGTCAACACAGTTCAAAATGACCACCACAGTCAATCATCCTGAGCAAGCACACTCAGTCCATTTTCTTAGATATTAGAGCTAAATTTGGTGTGGCAGCTGACAGTCACCCCCAACACATACTTATAGTTTTTCTTGTTTGCTTTGATGCAAACACCATGTTTTCAGGCCTAAACAGTGGCCCTGATGGTCAAAGTGACACATTTTGTTTGCAAAAGGCTCAAATTGTGCCCAAACACTACAAATACTGAAACTAAAGCTAATATTGCCTCCAAACAACACAACTTGCAACCAAGTGTTTGAGCTCTTCCGATCAATCATTACATGATGGACAACAAAATGCAGCTCTCAGTGCACCATTGCTTGTCTTTGTAGCCTGTTACGTCACTTTCGTGCTATTTGTTATATTTCTACATAAGCTGGATCAAATTTTCCTTCTTGCAAAGAACTTGATTCAGAATCAGAAATGCTTTGATCCAAACTTTATTAATTTATTGATTTTTTTTTCAAACTGTGGCTGAAAATTGAAATACTGTAAATATTAGACAATACTGTAAATGTGAACCAAAATAAAATCAGAGAAATTACAGTAACCGTTGCCAGTATTTCTTCTGAAACTTGAGCCCTTCCAACTACATCCCCACCTTCATCTTCCTCTGAACCCTCAGAAAAAACATACCTACAGACTGACATCTGAACAGCTGGTTCAGTGATTTCATACTGACCTAGGTTGATTCTAATAGTTAGGAACAGGTGGTTTCTGTTTGGTTACAATGGAGTTTGGACTGCTTGAATGAAATGTGACAATCCAATGACAAGGGGTTAACACATCTGCAAGAGGTGTCTTCTGCTCTGCTGAGAGAGTGATGATAACTGAGTGGATCACAGTTTCTTTAAACAGGTCAAAGCAATCAAGAAAAACTGAAAAGTGCAAATATGTTTAAATTTTTAGCCAGGAAGGCAGTGGACAACATGCTATCCTGTTTTATATTTGCTTCATGTTCCTTTCAGGCAAATAAGTTCAAGCCAATATGAATGAGATTAAATAAAGTATTTCTTCTCATTCAATACTTCATGTTCCCCCTCTCCATCCCTTCCCATTTGCATGAACTGACAGCCTTAAACTTGTGTTTTTGTGGTTTATAACTGCCTGCTTGTTTCTGACAAGAGCCTCTTATTCCCTGATGAGATGAAAGGCATCCAGGCCAGTCATTTGTGTCAGCGTGTGGTTTCATCCGCCGTGCCAGGACACTCTCGAAATCCCGTAGTCACATCTCCACCATGCCGCGTATCTATTTTAGCTGCACTGAACTGCAAAACCCACAATCCTCCACTGACCAGCATCCCCTCCTCACTGCTGCTCATAATGACAACGTGATCGACGGGCGGTGGGACTGTTATTCTTATCACTCATTTGATCGACTCAGTCACAAAAACGGTCAACAAATGATTCAAAAATAAAACTGGGTTTTACTTTTTGGTGGGTTGGGGGTTTCACCAAAACACAAAATAAAAGTGGAATAGTTAGTTAAATCAACACAGTCATAAGACCCAAAGCTGAAGTTAAAAGCAGGAAAAAAGAATCAGCACATTAAATTAAATATCAGTTTTGTGTTTGAGCTGATAAACTCAGAGCAGATCACTGGCTCTGAAGAGGATCTGCAGTCAACACGGTGCACTTTCCTCTGGAAAGAAAAGTTTTTTGTTTTCATTTCAGATAATTAACACAGAAACTCTTAGCCATAATGTGGAGTCAGTGATTAATTAGCTCTGAGCCAGAGTCTGACCTCTGATGAACCAGCCACATAATATCACCGTCTTTTTCCTCACTGTGTTTTAATCTTGTTACACTTCAACAGATGTTTCTCTGTTACACAGGTCCGTATATTTCTGTCAACATGTCCTTGTGTACCTCGTACCAGATCATTATCTTAGACAACTATTATGTTTTTAAAACCTCGTCTCAAAAGGTGACACACCTCAAAATGTAAATATATATTTAAGCTTTCTTTTGTTTTCTTATATTGTTGTTTTCTAGTTGGGTTAAAAGGCTTCATTAGTTAGAGTTATGGTGTGAAATGAAGTACATTCTCTGTTTTTCTGACCTTAATCTATTGCAATTTTTCATGTTCTGGGATCAAAAAAAGAAGTTCTCATAAAACTGATGATCGAGGCAAGAAAAAATGCCAAAATGATGTTTAGAATCATGACCATCAACTGGTGGCCCCTGGGCCATTTCCAGCCCTCAAGCTCATTTCAACGGACCCACAAATAGGATACAAGACTCAGTCGTGGCCCAGCTCAGAACAGGTTAATGATCCCGTATGTCAGCCAATCAGAGCAGACTTAGAGGATACAATTGTGTTTATAAATGATTTATATTAAAGCCACATTTTAAACATAGCTGACTGGTTCAGACAGATGCAAAAATGTCATTTTCATCTGGAGATCCCAGGTTTACCTTCTACTCAGGTTATGATTTATTTTTGCTGATCTTGACTAAAGTCAGATGTCCATTTGTCATCTAGAATTAGGTTTAAACATTAACAAAGCTTTTGCATTTGGATTATATTCAGTCAGATTTAAGTCTAGACACCAGTTTAAATGTTGTTTTGATTTATTTTTATCCTAAAAATGCACACTGGGCTATCTGACTCAAAGCTTGCATGGTAATTATTTCAACTAAATTAACTTTCCATTATTTCATTTGGCATTTATCACAATTTAACCTGTTTTATCTTGTTTTTTTAAATAATATATGTGCTATGATTCACAACTAAAGCTACAACAAATTTCCCAATCAGAAATCAAAAAGTGGGAAATTACGTAAAACTTCTACATGATGAAAAATGCAAATATAATTTATTTATCATAACAGAAACTAAAATCAATTAAACTCTCTATATGTCTAAAAACCAAAAACATGGCTCTAAGTGTGGTACTGTCTGCGTAAAAAAAAACTTCTGGCTCTTGATCAAACTTGATTTATGATCCTTGATTTAAATCCCTGAAAGAAGGAAGTCCAACCAGTTCAACCAGAAGATTTTGGTTCCAATCCGGTGCTGAAAGATTATTTTACTGGCGTTCCATTTTAGTGTTTTGAGGGCTGTCCATGCTGTTTTCTTCTAATGCTCTTTGGCCTGCTCCAGACAGCTGAACAAGCCTTGAAGAGTTTGTAGTTTGGGTTGTAAATATTATAACCCTAATCCTTACACTAAATCCCCAACAACTTTTACATTAATAAAATGTCTGCCTAATAATTCATAAGTCTTTAAACAAAGCTGACAGATACTTTCTGCAGACATTGTTAACAAAAGCCTCTGTCACTGACCTTAATGTATATGTGTCTTTGGGACTGGAATGCTTTTAAATCATCATCCCAGGTCAAAACGTGATTTATCTTGTGCTGATTTATTCTAACTTAATAGTTACAAAGCAAATGGTTTTTATATCAGGTACGATGTAAAAGTAAATGTTTCCATTTTACATTCATCTAAAACTAAATAAAATTATATGATCACATTTATATTTAAGTGAAATATTTGTTTAAATTAGATGTTTATTATATTTTTGAGAAACATCTGTTAATTAGGTAGTTCCAAAACAATGTATATCATTAATTAACTAACTTTTAGAAGCTATTATTTGTTCAATTAAGTTCTAATTATTTGTTTCCCAGGAGGTGAGCTTAATTGCTCTATATATTTTCAGGTAATCATTAAATATTACTAAACTAAACAAAGTTGCGGTGGTCTGCTTTTGTCTTTGCTTCTCAGGAGTTGCTGTCACATCTACATCAAACGGGGTTTACAGTTGGGTTAGACGCTGTGACCCACAGATGGATGGTGTTTCTGTTTAAGGGCCCTGCTGTGAAAACCACAACAGACTGATGGCAGGTACTGAGACCGGCTGATAACAGACACCCTAACCTTTAAAGCTGCCTGTCTCTGCGGAGGGGAATGAATCCTACACCACATCCTGTCAACCCCCCATCATCGCTGCCTCGCTGGGGCGGCTGCAAGCGTCAGCGCGAGCTGCAGAGCAAAAAGCATGTGGGTCAGCTGAGGGATCGCAACTTGGGAAAACGAACTGCTTTGTGTCGTTTGTGTCTTTTATTCATTCATGGGAGGCAGGTCTCTGAAGCGAGGACTCACTTTCACACGGGCTCTCAGCGTTTTCAGCGGTACAGTCACAATGCTCGTCCCTTGGTGTTTGTTGGCGATGCGCAGCTCTCCCACCTCCTCTCTCAGTGGGTCAGCTGGGCCCAGGCTGTGTGGGATGCTGCTGTATGTTGAGGGAGAGGGAATCTGTGTGAAAACTGTGTAGGAGAGGCTAAGAAAAACATTACGGCCTGGCAGCAGTGGTGTAGGGAGTGGAGGATGAGGAGGATGAGATCGGGGGAACAAGGGAAGGGAATGCTTGGGGGTGGGAGTGGAGTGCATCAACACGGAGGGGCATGACAGAGGGGAAGGTAGGAGTTTTTGTTTGCATGTGTGTGTGTGTGTGTGTGTGTGTGTGTGTGTGTGTGTGTGTGTGTGTGTGTG
>NW_013952459.1:485065-494833 GCF_001266775.1 Austrofundulus limnaeus
GTGTGTGTGTGTGTGTGTGTGTGTGTGAAGGGTGGGGGTGGCTGCTGAGGTAATATCTCTGGGAGAGTGGTTAGATCATATTCCTCACCCTGTCCTCTCATGCTGTGGGTGGGGCTTTGGGCTTTGTGGTGGGGCTGGCTGGAAGCGAGGGAGGGAGGGAGAACGGACGAAAGAAGAGGTAGGAAGGGACGTGATGAGGGCTGGGAGGGGGGGTTTGACAGCAGGCAGTTCTCACAGCAGTGCCAGAGTTACGCCCCTTGAGTGGCACGACTGGTTTGCATAAAGTTTTTTGTTTCGTCTACTTATCCTCCTAACTTCTCGTATCTTTTTTATTTGAAGACTTTTTTGTTGTTTAACAAACATTTATTCATCTACAGTAGACCAGCAATAAAATCTAATATTAATATCTTTCAACATTTTATATTGTACATATAATCTGTGTTTTAGGCTTTGAGCAAAAGAACAAGTCACGTTTTTAAATTGTCTCTTTTTGTCACAACACATGTGAAGATGATCACATTTAATGGCTTCACGTGAAATAAAAAAACCATGTGGCTGTTTAGGCAATTACTTCTTGTTTGGAAATTTGGATATCTAAAATAGGAACCCATGAGCCAAAATATTATAACCACTTGTTAAAAAGTTTCTTTTTTCAGTTGCCAAAAAGAAAAAGGAGTATCTTGATGTCATGTTGTCAATGGTTTCTCAGTGGATATTCCTTCAAACCCCATCAGATTGTTATCTAGGTAGTTTGCAAACTGAATTATAACCCCTCTGTCAGTTCTTTAACCCATTCTTAAGCTGTTTTATGAATTTCACTTCATAAACCCATCAATATCTAGAACCAGACAAAGGATCGAAGACCTGAAAGTTGTGAAGAAATTTATTGGGGTTGTTTACTACTGATTTATAAAGACACTACTCATTGTATAGTCTTTTATTAGGTGGACAGTAATATATTTCTATAATGTGGTTATCTCTGACTTAATTGATGATTTTATGTGCAGACTGGGTTGTGTGGGGCTCTTGATCAGGGTGTCACAGACTCAGGAGGCTTTTAATCAGATACATGTCTGATTTAAAAACAACACATAAGAACAGTGATCAAACAGGGTGAGGAATAATGTCTGACATTTTTGACTCCATATAGAGGTAGCCTGCCCCTTTAGCATATGTCATGAGGCGGAGTCATCAGGATGTGAAGAGGTTTGTTTTCTGGATGTGTTTCCGGATTCTGGCCACTGCTTTGCTGATGCCTGTTGGAAGGCACATAAAAAAGCTAAAAAGTCCACAGCTGTGTCTGAATGGTTTTGTATGGCTCACTCAAACATTCACGTTATTATTAACTGGTATTAGATCTGAACAGGTAAAGGGTAATGAATACTGCTTATTTTTTAACAGTTGAAGCCATAAAAAATGAGCACACTCTAGTCTGGCCTCCATATAACCAGATGAGACAATTTCCTGTCTAAAAATATTTAAAATACACTTAAAATAATTGTTATTTTTGGTGCTGATTATTGTTGTTTGTCAAAATACTTCCCTTGCTGCTGTTTGTACAAAAATGCATTAAAAAAATCTGTTTAGTTTCAATTTTATTTCAGGCTTTAAAAAGTGTCATAATACACTGTGATTGACGAAGTGACAGCCTGTTAGCAAGGTGTGTAGGTGGGACTTAGTGTGCAGACGCTGGCTTCAGAAACACAACATGGCAGCAACTGTAAACTCGACATTCTGACTTCAGTTTAGGACAATAACATTTTGAAAGTTGATTTAATCATCATTTTTAACTCGCCCAAATGAGAACAGGTGATTAATTTCCACCATTTTATTTGAGTGTCTTATAGCAGCAACAAATGTTCCACAATAAACAAAACACGCACTCCGCTCCTTTCTATAAGTTATCCCACAATACTGCAGTGCTGCACGAGTCATGAGGATAACACAAACTGACAATGATTAGTAAGTGTCTGAAAGGAGTGGTGAATAAGTGAACAAAGAAGGATTATTTTGGCACGATCACAATGCAAGTCCATGGTGATGACCTTCATGTATTTCCTCTGGCACCACTGCTGGAAACCAACATCCCGTGCAACGGATTCCTTCAGATAAGAACCAAAATCTAAAATCAAAATAATTCTTTCAAACCATCTCCTCATACAGCATTTTGGTCTTTTTAATGTGAAGTAAATCTACAGAAGAATAGGTGAAATACTCCATGACCTTATGTTGGTTTGAGTAAACACGTTCCATTTTGAGTTTCTTGATGAAAGTAAAGTCATCGCACACTCCCGTGCTTCCATGTTTTTTCTTTTACAGTTAAATAAGTTTGGCTCTTTCCCCATTTCTGTTACAGCAGGGCATGTTAAACTGGTTTTCTGGTGGTTATAGTGGCTCATTTGGGATTTAATCTATGGAAGATTAAATGGGCAGTGATCTAAACCAACATGTACCTGCTTTTGCAAATCTCACTTTGTCACGAACAGCCACACCTCTGGGTGTAATAGCAGATTGTGTTTTTATTGTCTATTCAAACCAAAAATGGTCTCCAGGTTATTAAAACAATACGCTGTCAAGCAGCAGCGATGGAGATTTATGTCACATTAGAGTTATAGACATGGTAAAACCTGCCAAACTTCACGTTGTCTGTTTTTTTTTTCTATTTCACATTTACTTCCATTAAACCGTCTTTAAAATGTACATATTACAGGCAAAATTCATAGAAAACTGGTAAAATAAACTTGCATGAATAAACAGGGCCAAAACAACATTTGGCAACTTTAAGCAGGCTTTATTTTAATACTGACATAATGAAAATAACCACTTTTACTATTTATATCAAACGAAGCACAACCAGAAGCATAAACTGGATTGTATTTTAGTATCTTGTCCAAAACTCATCCAGTGACAGCTCAGCTTAACATTGTGTTATGTTCGTAGCATTGAGCTTCTGTAGCCTGAAGCGTACCCTGAGGAGCAGACTACAGAGGATCGGGGGCTAAAATTCCACATCTCCACAATTTCTCATTTTTACGCTTCACAACCGAGCCATGCCGACTCAGGAGGCACCAGCTGAGAGTGAAAGTAGGCTCTGACCGATGCTACATTTTCATCAACACCTTCACAATGCTAAAGATGATTGAGATTAAAGAGGAACTGCCCACCTCCATTTTTTTCATTGTAAACATAATTATGTAGCTTTATGTTGATGAGTCACATTAATGCTGGCAGTAATACAAAACTTTTGATTTTATTCTGTGAAATGAAAACGGTGAGGTTGAAGATGGCTCTGTAGTTTGGACTGTTTTGTACTGAAACATGCAAGTCTTGATATTTTAGAGACTCATCTGGGGTTTTTGCTTTTCCCCCAATAATTTAATCCCTTTGAGAAATAAAACTCTTTTAATTTAAAATATATACTGACTGAAACTCATTACATCTTGATTCAATCTGAAACAAACTTTAGCGGTTCATGTCATGCCCATTTTACAAACCTTTATTTAATTTTCAGCATTTTTAAGCACAAACAGGGCAGAGACAGCTAATGGTTGGTCCGCACGGCAAGATCTTCAAATTGTCGGTTGATGAGACCCCACTCATAAAGATAAAACATCATAGATATCACGGATTTGGTCCCACAGTGTGTGATGTACAGCCACACAGCAAAACACAACACACCACACAAGAACAGATTTCACTCACATTCAGATGTCAGACACAAAACCTCTAATGATGTGCAGATCAATACTGGAGCATCGATACCACTGATACCAGAACTTTATGCTCTTGAATCGATACTAAAATCAAAATATCGATACTGTGATCCTTCAGTCATTTCAGATAATGTATGTCATTAACAGGAGCACAGGGGAAAGTAACAAAACTTTTGAAATCTTGTCTACATCATAAGCGCTCAGAGGGAACTACTTTTTCCTCCGCCTAGGGAATCCGTAAGCGCAGCAGGCTGCAAGCTTGTTTGTTCTCGAGGAACACCACACATGCTGATATTCAACCAAGACAATCCAACATGTTGAATATCCCCAATTTGAAGTTGGAGCAGTTTCAACATCCTTCTGAGCTGACTAGATCAATCTGAACACTCCACACACAACAGGAATATATTCTAAGATTATCTTTAGAGCCATCATGATAAATGGGGCATCCTTAAGATTGTCAAAGAGGTAAAATTGGGTCAAAAATCTGTGTGAACCAGGCATGACTGTGCACCCGTTGAGCACTTCCAGCAGGAAAGTCATAATTATCTTGTTGAAATGACTTAAATGTTGAGATCAAGTCTTTTAAACAGCAACCATAAGAATCACTATAAAAAAAACTTGAGATTGACATTTCAAGATCTCAAAACCCACTTTAGTCACGCCTTGCTCAGACTAGCTAAGTTCATCATTTTAGTCAGGATTAAACTTCAATACCTCAAACTGTCGTCATTCAAACAAATATCTACAACAGGCAACTTATTTCTAATATTTCCACAGAACCTCACTTCAAAGGATTTGAATTATTCTTTTCATACTTGACCTCACATTTTAAATCAAACAGAAGAGGAAGAGGAGGCAGAGGTGGAGGTGGAGGAGGAGGAGGACAAAGAAGAAAGTGATACCTGTATCTCTATTTTCAGGTCATTTATATATAAATGCACGTTTAAACTTTGGGAAAGAAAGACTTGTTGAGCATATTGTTTGCAAACTGACATCTCCTACACACACCCACACACACCTCTAACTTGCGATCGCTTGATGGACCAAAAGCTAAAATGGAAACTGAAAACAAAACAAAACATATAAATTTAGATCGTGGGTTTGGCCGTATTTTGTGTTCATAGATGTTCAATTGTTTTCTGATTAGTGGTTTAAAAAAATCACATTGACCCCATCTTTTATCCTGTCAGCTGATCTAAACAGTTAGAACTAATAAATAGTTAATTATTCTATCAAACTGCTTGGTTTGTTGAAAGAACAGACTTTTTTTATAAAGAAATAATAACTGTTTACATGTTTTTTTGTTATGATTTTAATATTGTAGCTGTTGTATAAAAAGTGTGAACCAACCAAAGATTAACGCACTGATTTTACATGGGGGGACAGAGGCGATTACAGCAGAAGACAAATCAGAGCAACACAAATGTTGTTGAGCAGACAGATTCTAGTGAAACCTTGTCCTGTAAGCTGAAACAGGTCTATCTGACAGATTTAGAGGATAAGATGGCGACACCCACTCCTGCAGGTGGCTGGATGAAAGCAACAGCAGCATGTGGGTGTTACTTAAGAGTTGTTGTTTTATGTATGTAAGCAGTTTTTGTGTGTGTGTGTGTGTGTGTGTGTGTGTGTTTTCTTGTCTTTGTTGTCTTCAAAGGGGGAAGGTTTGGACCCTAACCCTATGTGCAGAAAACACATTATCTTAGCAGATGCTCATATGAAGTCATTGCAGTGTCTATCCATGCAGAATGAAATGATAACACTGTTATTTACTGTTAATTAAATGAAGCCCATTCAATAAGGTTTGCACTTTGCAAGATGAGTTCATGAGTACAGCCGATTTGGTTTTGCTGAAAATCAGATTTCCGCTGAGTGTTTTGCATGTTTTTAGGAGGAAAAAGCTGATTCCGGCAGAAAAGTGTGCAATCTTTAAATGCCTGATGCTAAAATGAAGCACACCTGCTCATTCAAGAAAAGTTCAAACTCTAAAACAAGTCTTTTGATTATTGTATCATAGAGGTGGGTACACAGGATTAATCATTTCAGTGTTTGCAAAAATGTGAAAAAAATATCAGAAGCTGACATTTTGTTTCAAAGTCAGGACACACCATGGCTGGAAAAGAGTTGTCTTTATTTCCTAGAAGAAGAAAAAAGCTGTGAAGTTATGGCTATCTTCGTTTACAAGAAAGGAATAGTGTCATTGTTTCATGGTATCAAAAGTTGGTTACAATATTTGTACATTTTACAGAGACTTTCACTAAATTCCAGGTTTGAAGAAATTCATTAGGAATGCAAAAGAGGATGTCAAGAGCTGAAAGGACAGACGGAGAAGAAGTTATTTAAAAACAACTTTTCTCTGTGTATATAGGAAAAATTGTCCTCACATAACGCACTTTCACAGAAGACCATTTTCATTTCGTTTTAATTCTTGGCTTTTCCGTCCTGCCCTTGATGTGCCTCCTCCTGTGTACGATGGTCAGAAGCTGCAGTAATTAACAGGGTGGTAACCTTGCCAATGGATTTATGCAAATGAATATGAATCATCCATTATGGTTCTTCAATAAGGCCTTAAAAACAAGTTTAAAAGATAATTTTCCTTATTAAATGTAGCCTGAGATTTTACATGATCAGTTTTATAATGCAAAAGCAATGCAGTTTACATGTACAACTTTGATTCTTTGACACCAAGGTTTCAGCTAAGAAAAACACATCTCAATCTCTGGCTACGTTCACACTGCAGGTAAATCCGACCCAAATCCGATTTTTTTGACCCATCTGACTCATATCCGATTTTTTTGACCCATCTGACTCATATCCGATTTTTTTACGACAATCTGAACGAGACAAATCCGATTTTTTCAAATCCGACCCAGGCCGCTTCAGTATGTGGTTTTAAATCGGATTTATATCTGATGTTTTCAAAGTGACTGCAGTGTGAACGCTCATGTCACATTCATCTGACTTTTTCATCAGGAGGAGGGGGTGAAGGATCGATAAGACACTAACCTCAAGTCTCGCTGTTTAAATCTGTAGCTCCATGTGTTTACAGCTCCAAAACACAAGTCCAGTTGCTTCATCTTTTTACTTTTCATTTTCCACGTAGATAGTATGATAATAATGGTCCAGCCTGGGTCGCGGAGAGTATCGATCCTAAAGTTAGCTACTCGGTCGATACTTTTTTCCAGCGCGWAGTTTCGTRCAAAAAAAAAAGCTTCACTGGAGCATCCCGGTCAGAGGCAGGTTCAGATATAAACACTGAACTAAAGAAGCAGGTCAGATAATTATTTAATCAGCTCTGATTAAACAACAACTTCAGATTCGATGTGTAATATGTAGCATCCATGCTAACTCTGTAAACAAACAAGCCGGCTGATGAGACGTCACGTCTTTTACTGCGCATGCGTGTCACGTCAGTGCTGCGTAGCGTTCACACAGGGGTCTGATGCAGGTCACATTTAAAATGTAATGTGAACGTTCACACAAAAAGATCGGATTTTTTCAAAAAATTGGAACTGAGCATTAAGACCTGCAGTGTGAACGTAGCCTCTGTAAGTGAGAAGCAGAAGTTTGGTTGTTCCACTCTCACCTCCTTGTCTAGTTGTATTCCTGCATGACTCTGTTTATTCAGAAACATGGCTGAACAAATTTGTTCAAGAAATTTTTATTCTAAACCACAAAGGAGAACAAATATTGGACCCCTGCTTCCACAGGACACTGCAGGAATGAGTAAAACTGATCAAACCTCTGCAAATTTTGGAAAAACTAAAAGCCAGAAAAGGTGGGAGATTTATTGTCATTCTAACTCATTTAGAAGTTTTTTTTTAATCATTATTAGTATTAAAACATACTTTACCGCAGAAATTTGAGATTTTTCAGTACCTGCAGAACCCATCATGAGTCAGATGGTTTTATGTATTCTTCTTTAAACCCAAATGTTTTTGTTTGTTTCTAATTTCGAATCAGATTAGATGAAATCAGCAGCTTTTCAGAGAAATAAAAATGAGATCCTGCTCCTGGAAATCATGAGCTTCCTGCATGTTTGTGAATGTGTGCAGATCAGGACAAAGAGAAGAAACAGAGTCCAAAAGGTTCTTTTTAAGCATCAAAAAAGAAGGAAAAGCATCCAGTGATCCAATCTGACAAAAAAGAAAGAAAATTAGAACAGTCACGGACAGGAAATATGTATTATCTCGGCTTTAATTTTTGCTATACGTTCCATCAAGACCATAAAAAATTAAGCTTTACACATTTGTCTGTCATGTTGTTTACTACTGATGCCAGTAAAAATGCAAGTATTTATATGTCATCATGAAGCACATTAGATCACTAAAACACAAACGTGATGTAACTTTAATGGCTACATGCAGAAACTGAAGAAGTTTCACTTGAAACATACCCTCTCCTCTCCTGAGGGACCCTAAACTGTTCCCAGGACACGAGACATAAATCCCTCCAGCAAATTCTGTCTCTAACCCGGGGGTACTCCTGACAGCTGGGACCCTACCAAGCATCCTAATCACATGCCTTAACAGGTTGTTTTTTTTTAGTACAGAGAATGATACTAGCTGCTGTCATAAAACCTCTGGTTTGCTTAACTTCTTAAATGTCCCCATGTGATTTATTAAACAAAATATAACAATAGTTGCTTAAGTTAAATAAATGTATTATTAAAACCCTTTAGAAGAACTTATATACTTTAAATAACAAATTAAAAAGTAGGGGTTGGTAGTAGGGGTTACTATCTCACGATTCGATTTGATTCTGATTTTTGGGGCCACGATTTGATTCAAAATCGATTTTTTTCATTCAAAACTGATAATGTGAGACCATTTGTTGTGTTCCCAAATTGCTTCATCTTCATTTTGCAAACCTCGCACACCTCACTCATGTCAAACTCAGACTCATTCAGTAAAAACCAAAATGAGCCCAAATCTTTGCATTCAGTGAAGATGGGGCCAGTTGAATCTCTCTTTCCTCCAGTTTTGTAGTTTCCTCTTTGTTTTTGGTGCTTTCTGCACATTCATGTGTTCCAGTAGCAGCTGCGTGATGATGTCAGGACATCTCATGTAGTTTCAAAATGGAGGCTGACTGCCATTGGATTTGCTTAATTTTTTTATTTATAAAAATCGATTTTGGGACATTTTAAATCAATTCTGAATCTTTGTAAATGAGAATCACGATTCCAATGTAAAACAATTTTTGGTGCACCCCATTAAAACATCCTTGTTGAATGAATATTTACAGTAGTCGATATCCAGTTGTAAATGTGCATCCTGTCATTGTTTTCAAATAGTTTCATTAAAATTAATCGTTCGTGAGATATTTTGCTAACACAACAGGCAAAAAACACACACAGGCTCAGACAAATTATTATTATCCTACCTTTCATGGCAGTGGGTGATAATAATTGTGTGTAATTTTGAAACAGTCATGTACTTCATGTTAAAAAATTAACCTTACATAAAGAGGGCGCCAGAGAGGCAGAGATTTAAAAATGGAATAATTCATAATTTTTTCACGCCTCAGCGCTGTCTGTCTGTCTGTCTGCCTGTGGACATGTTTTGTTTGAGCTCTAAATTTAACATGTCAAAATGAAAAGCAGGACATCTTGTGGGTCAAGGATTACCCCCCCCTACCAAAAAATAAATAAAAATAAAAAAATTCAAGGTCATGGGGACAAAGGTCAAGTTCACAAGAGACCCCTTTTTAAAACACCTGAGTAACACTTTCCAAACTTTTATTCCCTAGATTGTGCGTATCTGTCATCCAGAAGTCAGTCCACAGTAATGTTTACATGACAACAATCTCTAGAATCATATTTTTTTTCACTGTTTCATTGTGGTGAATCAACAAGAAAGAAATGTGTTCACATGGATTTGTTGTAGTTTCTATGCCAAGCCGGGTTGCCAGATAGGAAATGACAAAATATCATAGTTGCTTTAAAATGGTTGTATTTGGAAAGAAACTATTATACAGTGGTTTGCAAAAGTATTCATACCCCTTGAACTTTTCCATATTTTGTCACATTACAACCACAAACATAAATATATTTCAC
>NW_013952459.1:496278-511805 GCF_001266775.1 Austrofundulus limnaeus
CAGTGAAATATATTTATGTTTGTGGTTGTAATGTGACAAAATATGGAAAAGTTCAAGGGGTATGAATACTTTTGCAAACCACTGTATGTGCTGAGTGAGGTTTGCTTTCTTTTTTTAAATGATTGTAAATATGGCTACACTGAGCATGAGAAACAAGCATTTACATCCAAAATGGTGACCACAGAAACCTTTGTTTGGACTGAGGAGGAGGTTGGGTTGCTTCTACGTGTTGCAAAAGTTAACAGAACTTTTCTGCTGTTCCTACTGTTTATCATTTGTTCACACAAACACAGAAATGCAGTTGACTACAAACGTGAATAGAGCACACATGCAATTTCATACCTCTGCAGGTGGGTTCCCAAAATCTATGGGATAAATCTTGTGCCGGCAGCATATGTAGAAAATGTTACATTTACATCACATCATGGATCACATATTGATCAGATGCTGCTGTTGACTGATCCATGATGTGATGTAAATGTAACATTTTCATCATATAGGTCTGTTTTTGTCACTTTTACGGTGGATTGCATCAACTCTGTTACGTTATAGAAGGAAGCTTCACCCAAGTGAAACATAAATCTGTGGATCTGTGTTTGATTACTCTGGCTGGCTTTCTCAAGGACCAGGATGTGGGACACAAAAATCTGAATTTTGGAACTGAAATTGAATTAAGGAACTGAAAGTGAAAGTGGTCAAACCGAATTTTTAATAAACCAAAATACAGTTTCAAAGCAAATTAATTCAGATACAAAACTTTTAATTCAGTTTCAAATCAAATTCAGTTTCAGTTTATGGAAATTTATTTTCAAATTATGCACATTCAGATTCAATCTGAGTGATTCAAATTCAATTCTAGCTGGCACAAGATTTATCCCATAAAAATCCTCAACTCTGAGACCTAGATTCAAAAACTGAACAAATATTTCACAAAACCTCCATCATGTACAGCGGGTAAAATAAGTATTAAACACGTCAACATTTTTCTCAGTAAATATATTACTAGAGGTGCTAATGACATGAAATTTTCTCCAGATGTTGGTAACAACCCAAGTGATCCATACATACAAAGAAATCAAACCATAAATGTCCAGAAATTAAGTTATTTGTAATAATGTGGAATGGCACAGGGAAAAAGTATTGAACACACTTACTGAAATTTATCTAATAATTTGTACAAAAGCCAAATTTCACTGTTGGTATGGTGTTTTTGGGCTGATGTGCAGTGCCGTTTGACCTCCAAACATGATGTGTATTCTGGCATCCAAACAGTTCAATGTTGGTCTCATCTGACCAGACTATATTCTCCCAGTATTACACAGACTTGTCCAAATGTTGTGCAGCAAACTTTAAAGGAGCTTCAACATGCTGTTTCTTCAGCAGTGGAGTCTTGCGTGGTGAGCGTGCATACAGGCCATGGTGGTTCAGTGCATTACTTATTGTTTTCTTTGAAACAAACGTACCTGCTAATTCCAGGTCTTTCTGAAGCTCTCCACAAGTGGTCCTTGGCTCTTGGACAACTCTTCTGATAATTCTTTTCACTCCTCTGTCAGAAATCTTGTGAGGAGCACCTGGTCGTGGTCAGTTTATGGTGAAATAATGTTCTTTCCACTTCTGAATTATGGCCCCAACAGTGCTCACTGGAACCTTCAGAAGTTTAGACATTCTTCTGTAACCGATGCCATCATTATGCTTTGCAACAATAAGGTTGTGAAGGTCTTGAGAGAGCTCTTTACTTTTACCCATCATCAGATGGTTCTTGTGTGATACCTGGCCATCATTTGGGACTGAACCAGCTGATATTAACTTGCACTGACAAGGGGCAGGCTTGCTTTCTAATTACTGAGAGAGTTCAGCTGGTGTCTTGGCTTTCCCTGCCTTTTTACACCTCCCTTTCTTCATGTGTTCAATACTTTTTCCCTGTGTCATTCCACATTATTACAAATAACTTCATTTCTGGACATTTATGGTTTGATTTCTTTGTATGTATGGATCACTTGGGTTGTTACCAACATCTGGTGAAAATTTCATGTCATTAGCACCTCTAGTAATATATTTACTGAGAAAAATGTTGARGTYTTCAATACTTATTTTACCCGCTGTATATACTAGACAGATTTATATCCAGGATTGTTGTGAGAGGGAATTCATGGATTTTAAATTACTCAGACAATTTACTGATGGATGTATTGTGTACCTTGGCAGTACTCAATCATATTTTCTATTTTCACATTAAAAATAACTCTACATTTAACAAGTGCTGCTGAAGTATGTCCCATTTCATTGTGCAACTCTTTGCTGCTAGCATGACACAAACACTGTAACACTTTCTCCCAGGAGTTTGTTTGACAGAGTTTAAAAGTCTGCTGACGCCCTCTCATTATGCAGCATTATGGGCTTCAGAGCAGCACAATGGCTCCAACATCCTACCAGGTACAAGCTGGTGCACATGAAGCACACACCCAAATCCACTCAGTGTCACAAACTCTCAACCGCACCATCTCCTCAGTTATACCTTTGGTTCAATCTTTAATATGATCCCACCTACTGCTTTGACCTCATTTTGCCCCCATCCTCAGCCACATCAGTCTCAGCCTCAGTATATTTCTCCTCAGTCTTCATATTCTCAATAAGCATGAAATCCAGTTCAAGTTCACAGGCAGGTTTTTTCAAGGCTTGGCCCTCGAGTGAGTGCGTCACTCCCCTCCCCTAAGCACAGGTGGACTTGAAGGGAAGGCTGCCAAATATTTTTGGTTTAGTGGGAGGGTGGGGTGTTGGCAGAGGCTGGAGGGTGTAGCAGCTTTTTTTTCTAGTATTATTTTGTTTGTTTTGTTTCTTAGATAACCGTTTTATGAAATGGTACCTTTTTTCACTCCCACCCACCCCCCTCCTCCTCCTGCCCAAATCATCGACACACCTTCAGAGCAAATTTGAGTGTCTATCTCGGCCTCGCTCTCACTTTCACAAGTCTGCCAGAGCTGAGGCAGTGCTGGGTTTCCTGACAGGGAGTGAGAGCACACGAGAGGAGCCTAAATCAAAAGTTTTCTTCTTTAAAGGTCAGTAACATCTTGCCGGTTTGCTATCTCCTCCACTTTTCCTCTCTTTGCGTTTACTTTAACATGACTCTTTTACAACCCAGAAAAGGAAAGCCATAATGAGAGGCTGCTTCTTCTGCATTCAAAAATAAACTTCATTCATGATCTTGTATTTTTAAGCTGCAAATTGATTCACTGATAAACACTTTAAAAATGGTCCAGGAGTACAATCCAGAAAGTTTCCAGTTTGTATCTTGCAGCTTGAAAAGTGAAAACCTTCTCCTTCGCATTTAACAGCCGGAATAAGAAACAAGTGAAAGCATGACAAAGCTGGAGCAGATTGAAACTTTCATATCAGTTTTGCTTTAACGGGTTATTTTCATGACATTTGCACACAAAGTCTTCCCGTACATTTTCTCCTTGTCAGCTGAGTTTCTGACAGAAGACAGATGCACGTTATGTGACTACACCTCAGCCCAGTCCGATGGTGTGACATCTCTGATAAGGTAGTAACAAGCCATCTGTTGCACAGGAGGGGTGGTGGTGGGGGGACATCTGTCCTTTCTGTGCAGTTAAACACCTACATTTAACAATAATCGTTGCTGCAGATCAGACTCTGCAGCAGATGAGGGGGCAGAGGTGTGAAAGTCAAAATTATTTCACTCTTCCTGTGATTCCCCATCAAACAGGATGAATAACTGTTAACCTTTACATGCTGATAACACTATACAGTATATGCTGATCTGTAAGTTAGACAAACACTGGATATATAATTAGCTCTAATGATATAAAACCAGCCCTTTGTGGTTCAATGCAGTTTCAAGCATGTGAACCACGTTTTAAAAAAGATCTTGATATCTTTTTGATGTAAGAAAACCACAAAAATGAATATCAGCCCTAATAAGTTTTAAATGGAACTTGTCTTGTGTTGCGAAATGGAAAAGTTATATTTAAGTATGGGTAAACTTTGAAAAGAGCAATATTATGATCTCATGCAATTATTCTATAGGCGAGTATGTGATGTAAATGACTCTCAGCTACTACCATACCCAACTTTGAGCTTAAAAATAGTAAAATTCACTGAGTTATTGTCCTTCTTCTACAGGTTATGGTCAATTAGCGGTGGCAGCCATCTTGCATTGGGCTGATATACAGCCAGTAATTATTTTGAGAAAATATGTCCAGTGGTTCAAGATACATTTTACTAACAGACATTTGGGTTGACTCTAAAAGTTAATGCCAAGTGTTAAACTAAGACGTCAAGCAATGAGCTGCGCTCTATTTATGTTGGGAACAAAGCTCAGCTATTACCTCTTTAATTTTTAGATCAACTGACAGAGCTGTAGAAAATGATGAGCTGGATAAGAACTGTGGCAGCCATCTTGAATTGGATCAACTCCAAAAGGCTATTTTCTGATTTTTTTACAAAAATCCATCCAGTGGTTCATAAGATATTTTGCTAAACAGAAAAACATGGTTAACTTCACCCGTTATTGTCAAAGGTTTCCGTAAAAACGTTGTGCAAACTGAGCTCAAAGTATTTTGGGGCAAAGCTAAGCTACTACGTACCACATCAAATTTTAGCTTAATGTCTGTAAATTTGTCTGAATTACAACTTTTTTAAAGACTAGTTGGCTGTGGCAGGGGCATTAAAGATGAATGCACGAGACAGCTAATGTGTGGGAATGAGGTGCATTTTAAAACAAATACAAAGCATGAAATGTTTTATTGTTAAACGGGTTTAAATGACTTCAAAGACTCACTTCAGCCTGAATCCTTATCAGCATTGATCATTAAAAAAAAAAAAAAKAAAAAAAAAAAAAAAAACAAGTAGAACCCTTGTAGAGCAGTCTTCCTGTTGCAGAGAAGTTAGATGAGGATAAAAGTGAAGTATAAAACTACCACACCTATTCTCTTCACACACCCTGTCTACATACGTCTGTCTGCTTCTTTCTTCCTACAGGATTATCTGAATTGAACCTGATCCTTGCGAGGCTTTTGTTGCAGGGCCTCTCTTACATTTAGCAAACATCACCAGAGGCAGATTTTATTTTGTGTGTGTGTGTGTGTGTTTGTACAATCACGTCTATGCAGTGTGTGATGTGCCATTACTGCACTCGCTCTGAGAGAAGCGACTATGTGAGCGTTTAAACGTGAGGAGTTCTAACGTCCTCCGACTGAGAGACTTTTGCGTTGTCGGCGTGTTCAGTGAATGAGGATGTGGCTTCATAATTGCAAAATTATGCAACGTGTTCATTACGAGGCTAACCGAGTGAATGAGTCCGCACGCCTTCGTCCCACCTGACAGCGTGTGGGCAGATCCAGCATTTACACAGGGGTACACACTCTGATCATAACCTCCAGTGACACAAATTTTATCGTGACAGCTGACTAAAATCAGTTCAGATGAAGAAAATTTCTGCAAAGAGAACCAAAACCTGCGTTTTTTTTTTAGGTTAATGCGTGTGTTTGCATATTTGCAACAGAGGAGTAGCCTTTTTATTTTTTGCAAATGCATGTGTGTGTGCTGGCCCTTCCTCCTCCGTAGGATGGAGGTCCAGGTTTTGTTGTGTGGAGTTGGGCTGGGTGAGTAAGCCGCCCCTCACAGATGAATAGAGGACGGGAGGAGGCTTGAAGAGGCTGCCGTGGGTGGGAGGCCCGAGCCCTGCCAAAAAACCTCCTTCTGTGGGATTTGTGTACTTTTGATTCCTCACGATCAGCGCCTGGCTCTGATGGCGAAACAGCCAGGGAGGCAGGCAGTGGCGCTTGAGGAGGTCAGCGCACGCCTGCTTTTATTTTTTTATTTTTTTTCCTTTTTAAACTACTTACTGTCCTTTTATTTACAATTTACACCACGCTGATGTAAATCGCCCCCACCCCACTGATCATTTTCATGAGTTTTTAGTATATCTCCTCAGTAAAGGGACTGATTATGTTCACACAAAAAAACACTTTCCCCACACTAACTTTTTTCGCCCACATTCACACAAATAGCACCTGCATTACACGTTTATAGAATTTTCCTACAGAAAATGTTCACGAAACACCCATTTGACAAAATATGTTAAAAGAAAATAGCATTTCCATGAAGAAACACACATCCTTCATACACCTGCATGCCAAAGTTTTTAACAAAAATCAATTTAGTTCTTGGAATATGTGATGGACATAACACTCAGCTACTACCACACCAGACTTTAGCTCAGTATCTACACAATGTACAATGCGACAGCCATTTTGTGGAGGCTAATGTCATTTGAATTGTGTTGCCTCCAAAAAGTAGACGTACAGCCAATACATTCTGTGAGTTTCATCAAAATTAATTTAATTTTTTGGATTTTGGATAATGTTTATTCATTTCATTAAAAATATACAATAAAAAAAATAAACCAAAAAGATATGCAATCAAAATAAAATAAAATCCACCCAGTGACTCATTAAATATATTCTGATAAAAGACAGACACACAAAAACACACGCAGTTACATGATCACCTGCCTTTCATGGCGGTGGATTATAATCTATGAAGCACATGAAATCTGTGTTTTACGCCTGGGAAACGTGGTTTTGAAACATTTTCAACATGTTCATCTACATGTGGTCATGTTTTGTTTGTAATATCTGTTCATTTTGTTCCAACGTTTTTTATCATGACAAGCTGCAAAACACTATAAGACAATTTTGTTAAACTACTTTGATATTTTTAAATCCTTTATTTCCTTTGTTTTACATTTAGATTTTTAGTATCAGATTCATTATGCATCTTGAGGTGGTTTTTGCCTTCCTTAAAAGACAACAAAGTCGTCAGAGAAATATTTTTGTCACAAGTTTCAGCATCAGAAATGTCAGACACAGCCACAATTCAAATTGTGGTTGAGAAGTGAAGCATATTTCACACACAATTTGTGGGTGTTTCCTGAATGTTACCTAGATTTATACAAAATAGGTCCCTGTCACCACTGGCAACCCACCGAGCCTCATCTCAGAGACATTCACAAAGAGACGCAAGTCTCAGCTTGGCAGGCGGGCAAAAATGATCTACTTGTCTATTAGAAAATTAAAGGTCTGCTTTAAAAAGGACACAAGTGTCATTCAGCATCAGTGAGTTCAGATTAGATTAAAAAAACAAGAAAGGGAGGAGGATTAAAAAAAGAGATGATTTCGTAATGTGTAAAAGAAAGATCTGGGTTGAATAAGTGGGTCCACCCACCTGTGTGTGTGTGTGTGAGAGAGAGAAGCAGTGAAAGAGAGATAGAAGGGCTTGGATGGCAGTTTTAGAGACATGAGTGTGTGGGTTCGGCTAGCTGGCCTGCTTATGCTATCTAATCACTGGGAGAGAAAGGAGAGCAGCGTGCCTTGATCCACCCACCCACCCCAGACAAACAGCAGTTAGCCTGCTAAGAACTATACGTGGCCGCCTGCAGCTCTTGGTTGTACATGTGAGAAAGGAGATAAACTGTGACAGAGTGTGCAGGTAACAGACATACAGCACAATTATGTCTCATTCCATGCTGGGGAGAAAGACAGATGTGTCAACACTGGCAGCCACTGTGGGTCATGATGATCGCGTACGAGGGAGTGCATGACTGTAAACCGTGCTCGGTGCGTTGTCATTGGTGAGCACGTCTAAAATAATCGGGCAGGTTTTAGGTGGAAGTGAAACAAATGAGAGCACAGTGGCTGCTTATTGGATCAAATTAGTCCATTTTGTGTTTGACCTCAGGGTAAGTGTTTAAAAGAATTATTTCACACTGAAAATAGCACAAACAGAAAAACATTTCTCTTTGTTTTTGGAAGATTACGAGTCTTAAGGGCTTCTCCTTTGTCATCTGGGTCATCAACGATTTAGTTACCTGTGTAATTCCTGAGTGGGTGGGATGCAAAAGGCTTTGCATCGGAAAATAGTGGATCCACACATCATGGATGTGTATTTGTAAGTGTGCATATGGTTTGACATGGTTCATCACCTTGTGCATCTGTGTATATATATATATATATATTATAAATGTGTGTGTGTGTGTGTGTGTGTGTGTGTGTGTGTGTGTGTGTGTGTGTGTGTGTGTGTGTGTGTGTGTGTGTGTGTGTGTGTGTGTGTGTTTTTCATGACAGGCATCTGTCTCCCCTGCCCTGCAGCCTGACTGGTTTTAATTAGGAGGTGCCAGAGCGCCTGAGGGCTCTCCTGCTGACACACACAAGTATACAAGCATACACAGAAACACACACACACACACACTACCTGAGGGCAGACAGAGGCTGTCCCACCAAGGCTGGCCTCCTTCTCGTTATCACCATAAGGAATTGTCCTCATTCACCTGACGACCCTCAAAACACACACACATACGCGCACTGATACACACAAATGTTGACACCAAGCCAATCAACTCAGCACAACACTGTAATGCATTATAAAGTTACATCTTGCAAATTGTGGTGAGAAGTTTCTAACATTTAGTTTGCTACTTTAAATTTATGAAAATAGAATACATTTACATATTTTGGCCTCAAAACTTTGTTAGTCGTTTCTTTCAGAAAGTCATCCTAACACACAACAAAGAGTTTATAAGATGCAATATGGCCACCTGTTTAACACTGGGACTTTGTCTCACTCTGTACTCGCAGTTCTCGACACGCAGGATGTGTGCTTTGCCTCCCTTCTGGCAAAGCTTCCATTACTGATTAGGTTGTTTGGGGGGTGGGGGGACACAATAGGAGAAAGTTGAAACTCAAACAGACAGGTCAGCAGAAAGGAAACGCCCTAACTTCACTCATTCAAATGGCATGCTCCTGGGTGAGTTCTAATGACCTGGGTGAAATGACAGGTAGGTGTGTGTCGATGACTGAGTGATGCGGAGAATACACCTTGTTTCACACAACACCCCACACCCCCCACCCCGTTTCGTCTGAGAACAGTTCTACATGTCCTTGGACTTCTGGAGGCATAGGAGCTGATGTTATGCCCCTTCTTAACACTTTGTGTGTGTGTGTGTGTGTGTGTGTGTGTAAGGGGGGATGCCTCCCTTTCCTGCTTCTCTCCCACACCATGGAAACCCACTGATAAGGGGCACAAGTTGTACCACACTGTATCACATTACTTGTGAACATTTTATGCTGAGTTTACGACAGGAAAGTTTAAGGTTTCTTTATTTCAAGTTTGTTCAAAAGTTTCCTATTTTGGATTAAGAGGCCTGAAGGAAGCAAGAAATGTGAGAATTTTTAGGAATTGTAGTGGTATGTGAATGCAAACCTTGAGAAACAGGATAAAAACAAGCGTTGATTGGAGGTTTGAAAGTGAGTTTTTTGTTCTTACATGTTGAAGCATGACAGAAAGACAATCCATTTCATCAGGTGTACCTGTCTGATCAATTTAACTCTACACGGGAGAGTTTTAGTCAAGATTAGGTGTCCTAAATAAGATAACGTAAAATGCAGTTATGGCAGGAATGTAACAAGAACTTTTTACCTCTTCTTCTTTTTTTTTTAAACACAGAGCAAATAGCAACGCACAGGCATGAGACATTTGGTATGATAGTTCAGAAAGCTTGACAATAAACTCAAGCATAATGCATCAAAACACACCAAACAAGGCATTATTAAGGTTGGTTAAATGAGCAAATATTTTTAATAGAGAAAACACCCACTTTTTTCTTTTTTTTTTTTTCGCTGCTTCTTCACCCTCTTGTTTATCACAAAAACAACTGGGATACCACTACCTTTCAACATGAACTGTGGGGAGAAGAGGTCTAATGGGATTCAGATTAAAGTCAGTGGATCAATGTTTCTGCTTGAAACCATAAGTGGGTTTCATCCCTTGAAAATATCTCACTTAAGTCTCCTTTCTCCCCAAATCCATACTTGTTGTATCCTACATTTAGTTGTTTGGAACAACAATGCTTGAACTGTAATGTAGCCAAACAGCTGCTGCATCTGTCCAATGAAAACCAGACCTGTAGTTCCAACATGCTGTCTTGCTCCTGTAAGAGGAAAAGCATATTCTGACTCTTTTTTTTATTTTTGGCTCTGCTGTTAGCACATTACCCTAAAGTGATCAGCAACAACATGAATTAAAATTAATGAATGAATGCACGCTCCCTGCTGCCTTGCATTTTAAAAGTTTTTAACGAAGCTCTCACTTGATTTGTTAGAATAAGTTGGGAATGACTCACAGTCATTCACCACAACAAATGTTATCTTAATATCTGCAACACTGACTGACTTAAAATTATCCTCATGTTTAAGGTCAGTTAGATGTGGAGATCAGTTCGAATTGTGTTGAAGTGTAATCAGATGAAGATTTGACTATTTTCTCAGAGTTTTATTAAAAATCTGTCTGCTGGTTGGCAATATATTTGGCGAACAGACATCACTCATTTGCAATTACATAATCACACACCTTTAATGATAATGGGTAATAACTATTAAGTAATAAAGTGATTAAAATTGATCATCTCAAAATAACAGTGTGATAATTGGAATATCACTGATAGACTGACGATCTTCCATGAAAACTACCCATCCTGATGCTGACACCCCTCCTGAACAATACTTCGTCTGAACTGGAGAGTGCCCAAGAAGGCATCAAATTTGCAGAAATGTAAACAATTCTTTTGGCTGCAGAAGATGTTCATATCAGTCCTTCTCAGAAAGACTGAGCCAGCCAGTTTTAGTCAAATTTAGACTCCTTTCTGTTGGAAATGTGCTTTCTGTGTTTATGGCACAGTACAGTAAGCTGAGAACAGCATCAAAGTCTTCATGACTTTATGTAACGCTGCTTCACACCCATCCCTTCTCCAAAGTGCCAATCTGGTGCCGTGGTACGTGTATCTTGCTGGGAGCAGCAGGTGGTGGTAAACAGGTATGCTGTGAGGCCAGTCAGACAGACAGACAAAACAAATGACTCTTCAGCCCCTTGAATCCTCGTGTCTTGTGACTGTGAGCGCACAGTCTGAGCCAAAGACTCGTTGTTTCTTTGTGTTGACACAGTCCACGCTTGACGAGAACATGAGGGGAAGAGAGGTACACAAAAATGCAAAACATGGAAACGCCAGCTAATCCAGTTCCATCCCTCCGTATCAAATAACCGCAAAGTGATCTCAATATAAATGTGTCTTTTAGCCTCAATAAAGCATCTTATTAAAACAAACTGAGCAGCAGTGCCAATCAGCATATTTTTCACAGTGTGTCAGCACCCCTATATGACAGGTTTCTGTCAGCTGAGCCCAGTCATGACAGTCTGCCATACAAAAGCCGTTTCAGAACAAAGAAGTCCTCACAGGTACCACTTAGTGTGTTGCTATGGTGGCGGCAACGTGTTTAGAACAGATAGCTGGCCTTATAGGACGACAAACGCTGTTTTTCTGGCCGTCTGGCTGGGCTGCTAGCAGTTAGTGGCTGACCCTGTTTATATATACTAGATGCCAGTGTGAGCTGGCCTTAACTCTCACCCCATGCTAAACAGTGTAAACCACTGTCGGCTGAGGCTGTGGTTTGCTTTGGTCCGTATTTTCCTCAAGGGGGAAGTGGGCATAGCAGTCTGATGTACTGTACACGCTGATGTCTGCTTATTTGTGGAGGTTTACAACAGAATCTGGTTGTTTTCACAGCTTGATTGTTGGTTGTAATGTACGGACGGTTAGAAATATTTCAGAATGCCATTCAAACTCAAGGCCCGCGGGCCAGTTATGACCATTGATGCAATTTTTTTGGGCCCATGTTAACATTTTAAATGTCTATAAAGGGGCACACCAGTATGTAGTGGACTAAAGTCTTTTCACTACTTATTTTAATGATTTTTCTTTACATTCAAAATTTAATATACGCTTTGGGAAAAGGTATATTTCAATACGAATATTGTGACATATTACCTGAAAAACAATTTACATGTTTTTCACTCTCAATACTTATCGATGTAGCTTTGACCGAGGACCACAATTTGAGTTTTAGTCCTTGTAACTAAGTTTAACCCACCTGCTTTGAGAGACCTGAAGGCCACAAACTGTAAAGAAACACAAAATATGATTATTTTTAAATAAAAAAGTTCAAAAACATTGGTTATGGGTAATTTGTATAGTTTTTTTTTGTTTTGTTTTGTAGTTCAGTTTAAATGGATAAATCAGTTTTCATATCAATCTGTAGCAATGCAATGAATGAAACATTACACACAGGAAAGAATAGTGAGCGTTTCAGAAGTTTGTGAATGTGTATGAACATCGAAGTCAATTTTATTTAAAAACAAGAAAGTTGACCAAAGTGCTGTACAAGCTAGCCTGGTAAAAACCAGACCATTGTCCTTCACTTTGCTTTATACAGAGGGTCTGGACTCTCAGCTATAGAGAAGCGATTCTTGCTGGAGGCGTGGCCTCTGCTGAAGTTTAAAATGATTCGATCGGTTGGCCATGACGTATGTCGCTGTGAAGGAGGCTAAGCTAAGATGCTAACCGGAAATCGTGTGCACTGTAAACAACCCTACTGAGAGGAGAGAAGTACCGAGCCAAACCAGACTACTGCAGGCTTTGTCAAACAAATTTAATTTAATTTAGAAGCCTTATCAACACGGACTGGCTTCATTCACTTCCTCCACCGCCATTGCTAACTTACTAGCAGACACTGCGCAGAACATCGACGTCATTCAAAACTCCGCCTTCTGTTTGTTGATTGGCCCAGGTAAAATAAACTACAAGCAGACACTAAAATCGACATTGTGTTCTCTGATTGGTCCGGACAAAAATTCTCCTGAAGAAATCCTTGTCTATGGGGGAAATCCCAGAGGGAGCAGTGAAGGAAAACTAGAATTGAGCTGAGCTGCGTAGGAAGGCAAGGGCCAGGCTATGTACAAGCTAACAAATTAAGTAAACATAAGGGACTGGAAAACTACAACTAGAAATCACCAAAACATAAAAGATGTTGATGGAATTTAAACTGAAAGTAAATAAAAGAGTTTTAGGCTGAATTTCAAAGACCCTGCAGTGTGAATATAAGGGGCAGGTTTCAAAGTCTGGGGGCTATTGCTGCAAAAACCCAATCCCCTCTGCGCCTCACAACATTTGGCCTCTGAAATTGTTTATTATTATGTTTTGTTTTGTTTTTTTTTTTTTTTTAGATTCATTTTTCTGGTAGAAACCCACATCTAACTCCATATAATGACTCACTCTTTAACATTCATCAGATTTCTTTGATCCTGCCTAACAGGGGTTGTCTTTTCTCCTGACAAAACAGCATACTTCGACACATTTTTCTTTGCAAAAAAATCGTCTTCCTCTCGACAGGCTGAGGTGGTGGTGCGACTAACAACAGTTGCCCTGTTTTTGCGCTTTCTGACTCAAAACAGGAGTCGAGCCTCCTGTTCATCACAAGCTTTAGAGTTTTCGAAACCTCAGTTTAAAACAACTGTTTAACAAAGAGGGAAATGTATCAGCAGGGCCGCTTGTGGTGTTTTTCAGCAATTGTGGTTTAATTGAGGCTCAGCTTTTTAAAGTACTGCTTCCTTTCAAATTTGCACAGCTGACTGAATGAGCCAGTTTTTAAGAGTTTTCAGTGTAGGTTGCTACATGTCAGAGTGGGCTGATTTATTGTGATGTTTTTCAGTAATTAGTCAGTTCTGTCTATTTGTGGAGCTCAGAGTCCACCCGTTTCTGAACTGGCAGTGCCTGAAAGCAGCTTTTTAAATGTTAAACAGTTATTTTTTTATAATAAAACTTTAAGTGTTATTAAAAACAGGTGCAAAAGCAACTTGTTCATATGGCCACATCTTTGCTTGAGACTAACCAACAGATTGGTTTCTAACTTTCTCTTTCCTTTTTTACCCTCCCTCGGCCTCCCCAAACAACCCCCTTGGAGTTTCTTTTTGCCCCAGTCCCTTTACACCAAAATTCACTCTGACACAACTAAAAATTCATTTTGTCTGACCTAAATCAGAGGGTGTCTGCGCCATGGGCTTATTACACACCGCGCTTAAACTTGTGTTGTGGAGGAGGATGGGGTATTATTATCTTCCAGCTACCCACCCTGCTATAAAAACTAGTGGTGCGACATCTCCACAGCGCAGTGCTGCTGCCCTCCCTCCCTTTCCTCTCACTCCCTCGCTCTCGTCCTACATGAGCCGCGCGCACAACCTGACTCGAAACTCCACACCATTCACTCTGCAACACAGACGGACCCAAAAGACTCGCACTCTGCTCTCCTCCACTGGATATTCCTCCATGGGTGCTTCTTTTTTTTCTTCTTCTTCTTTTTGAATTTTTGTGAATGGGTATCTGTGTCTAGAGCGAGGAGCTTTGTGAATGGACTGACTGACAGACACAGACGAGGAAACAGAGCTGTGCTTCAATTAAACAGAGCGATGCTGAGAGGTCAAGTGAGGAGCAGCGGAGCCTCTTAGTAGTCTGGAAATACAAAGGCACGTGAGGGGAATCGTGACGCTGAAAGGAAAGGTAGGTGATGGCTGCTGAGAAGCTGTGGAATGTCAGGGAACGTATCAAGACTTGCGTAAGTTTATGTGTACGCAAGACTCTTAGGTGTGTTTGTCTATATGTCTATAATAATTTGTCAAAGTGTTCCAACACGCGCATGCTTGTGAACAAGCTTACACTTGTGCGTAATGTTAAAGTGAGCACATGTGCCTTCCTTCCTGTTTGCATTCCACTACAAAAAGGTGCAAATGGGTCAGTAAAATTACTAAACCACTCCTGGATTGTGCCCACTGCAGCGTAAATATTATGGTCTAAAATTCAAAAAATTGCCATGGGTATTTTTAGCACCTAGGAAAAAATGCCCAAAAATAGTAGTTCCAGAGGAGTTAAGTGTGTGTTTTGTGTTGTGGTGTAATTACACATCTCACTTTCCATATTTATGTGATATTTTCTCAGTGAGATCCAAAAACAAACACTCAGGTAACTCATGAAGTAAAAGAGGATGTTTGGGAGCATGGACAAAACAAAAAACATGTTATGGATTTGAGGCTAAGCTGTAAATTATTGTTTACAAGCTGCATCTTATAGACTTCTTACATCATGTCACAAAAAAGCAGCGAGCAGATCAGAAATGTTTACCGTTTGTTGTTTTCATTCATTCGCTTGGAGTCAAACTACTTTACAGACATCAGAAAACTGTAAATAAAAATATGAACGCATGAAGTATTTAGATTCAAACTATCAGAAAATTTACTGTAACATAGATCAGTTATATATTAGGGTTATGTTTGTTTATTATCATATTTTTACTCTGATTTAAGACTTTTTCCTGTTGGCGTAAACTAAAAGATGAAAAAAAATTTAAAAACAATGTTCTTCAGAAAATCAGACGTATGTCAAATCGCCTTTGTACTGATTACAAGAAAAATACAACATTTTTTATATAGACTCAAATGATTAAATGTGGTCTTCTTATTCCAACTGCATGTATTTTCAAATCATTGTAATACAGCATAAGTTTTCCATTCTACCCTTTTTTCATAGTGGAGTTTTTTCACATATCAGGAAAAAAGACAAGTATATATAT
>NW_013952459.1:511886-523933 GCF_001266775.1 Austrofundulus limnaeus
ATTGAGCCATAATTTAGCCAACAATTACAAACTTTTGTTTACTTTTTGGGGTGACAGGGATAATTGTGTGTTGCTTTGGGGGCCCCCTGAAGGCTTTAAGGAGCCGAGCAAAATTAATCTGACTGTGGACCAGATTCACCTTTTACTTCACAATATTTCCTTTTAATTAATTTTCTTCTAACCACTCAAATCAAGCATTAATTAACAGAATAATTATGTCCATTTCTGGCATTATAATAAACTATAAGAGTGAATTTATAATTATTAGTGCATCTGTTGAAAAATTTAAGCTCATTGTATTTAACGTCGGACCTCATTTGATGATTGGCAGAAACAACAATCATTACCTTGTTTGTTTTGTAACAGTGTAAACTAATTTTTCATAAAGATTCTCAACTTTTCCTAATAACCTGCAGTTAAAAACATCAGTTTGTCTCTGACATCACTTTATTACAGCCTGACAGCCATTATTTACCTTCCTCCTCCCATCCCTGCTCTAATTGACAGCGCTTTAGATAAAAATGTAGAAAGTCTCTACAAAAAAAAAAAAAAAAAAAAAACTTTTAAACAAGCAACACTGGAAACACGGAGCAGCAACAGGTGCTCAGTTTACAGCTGATAATGGACTGGCTCACTTAGCAGCTGCGCAGAATGTCCTTTCCTAATAAGGGGGAGAAATTCGACTGTCAATACTAAACAATTATTGGCTGTGCAATTGTCCGTCTGTGACAGTTGTTTAGCAGGGATTTGTTATGGGCAGTTGGTGACGGGTGGATTCTGGCTGACGGTGATTTAGCAGGTGGGTCAGGTGTATTTGCTGGCCTGACAGGGATAGACTCGGCTCTGGCTGTTGTAGCTAACAGGCCAAATGAGCGTCTGCCTGTGACAGGGGCTGAGATGGACATTAGCTGCTGATTTGGGTCCTGAGCGGTCAGGGTTGGGGACGACTTAGCAACTCAACTTTTTGGGCTTAATGACGATGATGCAGCTGCAACAGGAGAAAGGAGGGGGAGGAGGACAATCAGGATAAGGAGGTGGTGGTCAGTGCTCGGAAAGCAAATGAAGTTCTTAGAGAAAGACAACACAGAGTAGAGGTGACACATAATTGGAGGTGGGAGTGTTGAGTTGAAAGTGTTAGTGACTAAGTGAGGCATGAGAGGAGACGTGGCCGGTGCAAGAGACACACAAAAAAGCCTTTATTACAACTTAGCTAGAAAAATAATGTGACAATGAGCTGCAATTGCAAACAAGTTAAAGTGTTAATAGTTGTAACTAAATCAGGCTTCTTTTGTTCTTCTAAAAACTGCTTCACTTCATAATGATCAACAACGACCTAAAGAGCTGTTTTATTTTGTTGACGACTTTGCTCAGAGAAATAACAGAGCGTGAGTCATGTTATTTAAAAAGGAATTATCAGAGCCCTTTCTCAAGGCGTCCCCGCCCTGGCTGCTCAGATGGGTGGGTGGGGTGTGTGTGTTTGTGTGTGTGCAAAGGGTTAAGACCATTTGGCTGATGAAATGCCGCTCTAGGACCTTGTGGTGGGAAAGCTGTGCCCTCCTCCCCTCCCTGTCTATGTGGCACATCCTCCTTAGATCCTCTCCACACTGTAATTAGGGGCCGGCCACTGAGAGAGCCAACGCTGGCTGTAGCAGGCAGGCAAACAGTGGGAAAAGACAGGAGGGGTGGGGGGGGGTGATCGACGGGGCTTCAGGCGAGCAAACGGCAACATCAGCACGTGTCCCATATAGTTCCAGGAGAGGATGGAGGGATGGCGAGCGGATGACAGCAGGTTGGCCGAGCCCTCCTGAGTCAAACTCTTTCTCCCTCTCGTATCCACTTGCTGTTGTTCCAAGCTCAGCACTATTGTTTGACTTGGCTGGCTGTCACAGGGAGGGGCCCCTCGTGCTTGTGTTTGTGCAACCTGTCGGGGAACTTTTAGGGCCATCTGATCTCTCACTTGCTCTCTGACTGCATAAATGTTGTACTTTTTGTACTTCTGAAGATGTTGCGTACATTTAGAAGACTGGAGCGTTTCCTGTCACTCTTTTGTTTTTGTTTCCACAGCAAGGCACTGGTCCTCAGCCCTATATGCCATACACTGCCCCCCTCCCCCCGCCCACTCTAAGCAGACGTTTTAATTATGTCCACACTGTATCAATGGCATGAACCCAGCTTCAGTTACCAAGCAACAAGATCGACAAGAATAAACTACATATAAGATTGGTATCCAAGTTGCGTACCTGCAGGTGAACTTAGGGGTTTTCACTTTTTTCCTCCTTTTTATTGATTTTTTTTAATTTCGGCATTGTGATCCCAAGCAGCACCAAGAAGAAAGTGAGACACTTGTTTTTGTCTATGTGGCTTCAGCGCTGGCCCCATTCAGAGCCAGTCAACAATGCAGCTGTGGTGTTCAGGGCCGCTTCAAAGTATGTATCTACACATGCCTCCGGTGACCACCAAAGTGTGGATAGCTGAGTTTAGGCTCTATTCATAGATTGTGAATGAGCGAGCATACTGCCAGAGGAAGTTTTATCACTTCGACTGTAAACAACAGAGCAGTGAATCAACAGGTAGGAACTCAGCTCGGGCGGCAGCGGAGCAGAAATGTTGGGAAAAACAACCAAGAGGGGTTTTGTGTACGCACTGAGACGGCTCTGTATCAGGCCGGTGACATACCGGAACGTCACGTCAAATGGAGTGAAAACCCTTATTGCGAGTAAGCATTTTGACAGGATACAGTATCTAGAGTACAATCTGACCTCTTTTGTTGTTTTTCTTCACTTCTCACCACATCGCAGTCGCACAGCTGTAGTTCAGTCGAAGGCATCAGGCTTGCTCCATGCTTCTATCTGCTACAGACAGATGAGATGGATGGACATTATCACAGACAATCTCTCATGTATCCATTATCACAGAGTGTAAAATTATATATAGTGGTTTTTGCTTTTATCAAGATGATGGGGTTCCCTAACTTGCAGCAGCTCCACAAGAATTTGTAATGACACGTTTGAGAATAAACGTGATGTTTTCTCAAAATAAGACGTGCTGTATTTACTTGTTGCCTGTGCTGCACAGATGGTATACAACAAGCTCAACTAGAGCAAATAAAGCTGGACTGCCACTCAGTGCATTAACTATATCAGCTTGCTCTTATTCCTTATTCAAGACTGCCTTTGAGAGCCCTTTGTCTAATGAATAGGTAGCACTTCATTTCTAACTGAGATGCAACTAACCACTTTTAGTTTCAGACCCCGTTTCAGTAGTTTTTCTTTTTTTTAAATAAAATGTCTATCTTTAAGAACTTCTTATTCCTTGCCTGAATAGTCCTTGCTGCAAATGTTACATTACCAAACTAAAAGTTAAGTTTGAGGCAGCCACTTGAGATTCAAGAAGCCGGTTAACAGTGGAGGCACCATTTAGTCAGAGCAACAGGAAGTGATCAGTCATTAAGTGCCAGCAGGAAATCAAATGGGACATATTTAAATTCATTTATCACAACACAGTTAGGGCCTGTCACGCTATGATTGCATTTAAGTTTCAGAGTGAAGCATGTTTTTAAAAAAAAACAAATAAATCAACACAAAAAAGCCCAAAAACAATTCAGCATAGTTTTTTGCAAACTTCAAAATATCTTTTCAAGTCTCTACGCATTAGTTTTAAAATGCATGTATCTACTGCCAATACAACGGGGCTTGTTTTGTCTTTATATGCGTAGGAATAAAGAAAAATGTCTTTCTAGTTTTATTGTGTCCATCATATGTTACTTTGACCTTCCGGATAAGAAAATTTACATCAGTAGAAACAATTTAAAAACATGTATGTAGCTGTAGACATAATATATTTAATCCAGATATTTAAGAATTAATGAAATCCCTTTGAACATGTTCCTATAAAAGACACACGTTTCAAAAAAATCAAAAACAATCATGAATTAGAAGTTAGAAAAATGGATCAAAATCTGTGTTTATCAGAATCAGTTTGACCTTTGTTTATTGAAGTGTAACTAAGTTTGGTTTTGTTTCGTTTTGCTTCCATGAAACAGAAACCGAAGGAGGACAATGGTTCATCACAGAGAAGAGGACCTGATTGGGATCCCTTTCCCAAATCACAGCAGCGACGTCCTCTGCAGCCTCAACGAGCAGCGCCGTGACGGGCTGCTCTGCGATGTCGTCCTCATTGTGCGGGACCAGGAGTACCGTACCCACCGCTCCGTTCTGGCCGCTTGCAGCCAGTACTTCAAGAAACTCTTCACGGTGGCCACCACAGACAGTGGGGACCCCCATCACGCCGCGGCCGCCGTTTATGAAATTGACTTTGTGGCTCCAGAGTCTCTGACTGCCATCCTGGAGTTCGCCTACACCTCCACGCTGACGGTGACGGCGTCCAACGTCAAAGAGATTCTGACCGCAGCACAGATGCTGGAGATTCCCTGCATCATCAACGTCTGCCTGGAGATCATGGACAGCGGCGGCGGAGGAGACGGAGGAGGGAGAGAAGAGGAAGGGGAGGAGGAGGAAGAGGAGGAGGAAGATGAGGAGGACGACGATGAGGAGGAGGAAGAGGAGGATGCGGGGTCAAGGAAGGATGAGCAGGATGAGGAGGACAATGTCAGCGAGAGGTCGCTGCAGTCGTTGGAGAGCAGAGGGGAGCGGACGCCTCCAGGAAGGGAGGATTCATCGCCTCCGAGCACGTCAACGTTCCAACGACACTTTGAGGCGCACAGCGAGCCGTCCCAGTCCCAGTCTCCAGACTCCTTCAGAGCCAAACAGGTACAGTTTGTTCATGCTTACCTACTTCTCTCTCTAAGTTTATTATTTTTCAGAAACAGGGCTTTTGATGATAGATGGTGTTTTTTTTGTGTTGAAGGAGTGTATGGAGAGTCGGGCTCTGAAGGATTTCTCCATCGAGTCTCTCCTCCAGGAGGGGCTGTACCCCCGCATGTCAACACTGGACAGGAGAGCCAACTTCTCCCCTCTCATCCCAAGCTTCTACCCTTCCATGTGGGCAGCCGAGTTCCCAGCCTTCCCCCAGCAGCTGCTGACCCCCACACATCCCCACGCAGCAGCCTCGCCACAAGCCAGGCACCCTCACACCTTCCCCACGTCTGTGCCTCTCGAGCCCTCCAGACCCCTCAATCTCGCTGTGAAAAGAGAAACCATAAAAGAGGAAATGAAAGAGGAAGTCCCACCCAGTCTCCTCCAAGGTGACTTCCTGAAAGACTTTGTCAGTTCTGGCCTGGGCAGCACCATGAGTGCTGGATCAGCTGGCTCCGAGGATCACTCTATGGCTCCGATTAAGGATGAAACGGACATCCGGTCGTACCTGAGCTTCCTGAGCTCGGCCTCCCACCTGGGTGCGCTGTTCCCCTCCTGGCAGCTGGCGGAGGAAAGGAAGATGAAGCCTAAAGCTTCGCAGCAGTGTCCCATCTGCAACAAAGTCATCCAAGGAGCCGGGAAGCTGCCGCGTCACATGAGGACACATACAGGAGAGAAACCTTACATGTGCACAATCTGTGAGGTGCGATTCACAAGGTATGTTAAAAACAAAAACCACAGAGATTATGTTCAGATCTTCTGAGTCTACAAAGCACTGTTTTTTTAAACTGCAGGGTTAACAGAAAATTATTTTTTTTTTCCTTTTTTAGAATAAGGTTAATCTGTTTTCACTCTATCTAAATATCAAAGAGTTCAAAGTGGAAAGCCCCCTCCTCTGTCCTAACTACATTCACCTACCTTCCACTTGTACTGAAGAGCTGAGGTTTAATGACAATGTAGACAAAACACATTCAGTCTTTTTAGGTCACTCATTTGTGCAGGAGAATATTAAAAATGCACAAAGAAGTGCAGCTCTCTGACAATTGTGCAACCCTTCACCTGGTTTTTGTTCTGTTCCCAGGCAAGACAAACTCAAGATCCACATGAGGAAGCACACAGGTGAGCGCCCCTACATCTGCCTTCACTGCAACTCCAAGTTCGTCCACAACTATGACCTGAAGAACCACCTGCGTATTCACACGGGTGTCCGTCCGTACCAGTGCGAGCACTGCTACAAAAGCTTCACGCGCTCCGACCACCTACATCGGCACATCAAACGGCAGAGCTGCCGCATCTCCCGCCCCCGGAGAGGACGAAAGCCGGCTGCTTGGCGCTCCGCACCTGCCAGCAACTTCTTGTGCCCTCCTGCTGTTGCAGCCAACCGCTTGGAGGAGAAGAGCTTAAGACCTGCATACCACGGGGTCAAGGGTCAGGGACTCGGGGAGTTGCTCGGCCTCGGCAGCAGGAGCCTGGGATTTAAGAGCATGAACGGTTCGAGCAGGGAGGAACTGCAGGCAGAAGGGAACCACGTCTCAGAGGAGGAAAAGGCCGGAGCAGGGAGGCAGAGGGGAGTGTTTGCCTTCGCCCTAGCTGGAGAAGAATTGCTTACCCACTCTCCGTTTTATGCTGCAACCTCTGACCCTTGGACCATGAGACTGGAGCGGGCTCCACCCATCCCTGAATCAGCCAAATGAACTCTGTAAAAAAAAAAGGACAAGAAAATCTCACATCTGTCCCAGGAAGTTAAAGCACCTTTAGTAAAAGTGAAAGAGTGATACTGATGAACCTTAAAAAGCCTGCTGATGTGGCTGTGGGGAACGCAGATGATTTTAAACACACGGTCAAGTTAAAAAAGAAAAGAATGTTTACAGATTTAAAAGAAAAACATTTCAGAGGTGAACAGTTCGACAATCGCTATGATAAAACGATGGGACAGAGCTTTATAACTTCAGTTGTATTATTTTGTCTTTGAGGCTGTTCTGTAATTTCCCTTTGGGATCAATAAAGTATTTTTAAATTTGAATTGAATTGTACAATGAGTTTTAAATCCTTTAAGACAAGGCCATAAATTAAAAAGAATAAAATCCATATTCAATAAAAAATAGCAGAATAGTCTTATCTAAATTTTTTAAGAAAAAGTATTGGGAAGGGTATTTTTACACTTTTGTTTCGTATTCAATTAGATGTGCAACAGAAGATTTGAAAAAAAAAAACCTTTTTAATGTGTGTTCAATGAAGCTGATTATTTGTTATTTTACAAAAAATAAATGGATGCCAAAAGTGAAAAGCACTTGAAGTCTGAATCAGGATATTTTTCATGATGTTCTACCTTCCACTGCCTTGTTCATTTTTGAGCTCCTCATCTGCACTATTGTACAGAAAACTTTTGACTGTGGTGATGTCAGTTACGGTGATATGGCTGATGATGTAAAATATAAAATCTATAATTATACATACATATATATATATATTGCTCTTTAAAGACTTCGAGAAATCCACCCAAAGATGAGTACTTTGATATTTCACAGACTTGAATACAACTTTGTTTTAATATTTCAAAGCTCATGTCTTCAGAAGATGTATATTTCTGACTAATCAAAAGCCGCTTTAGCTACAAAGTATGCTTGTGGGGTTTTTTTATTATTGTTTTTTTTTTTCCTGTGCAACAAATCAACAGGGCTTCAGCCTCATTTTTTTCTTACAATGTTCATGTCTAATTTGTGCATAAATAAGTGCTAAAACTATTTGAATTGTTACGGGAAAGTATTTTCTTGTTATTTATGTGTATTTAAATGGATGAGCCTTGGCTATATTTTGCAAATCTGTTTTATAAAGACACTAAATGTTGAACTTTACTGTTGTCTCAGTGTTTTGTTTTTGTAAATCATATATATGTCTTTGTGCAAGACTGATTGATAAAATTCAGAAAGCATCAAACAAAATAATGAGGACAGATATAATTCTGGCAGAATTATTTTATAGCAAAACCCATTTTTTAACTTTCATAAACTGCTGTCATTTTGAACAGCAGCCAATAAATTATTTATACTATTTCTTATAGATAAGTTTTAACTACTCAGACAAAAAAGTGTTATTGTTTCACACAACACCATATTGGAAGATCTTAAGTAACATGTTCCAGCTAAATATCTGTAAAACTGACAGTTATAGCCACTTTTTTAAGCTACAGTATTTTGTTTTTGTCTCTTTTATCAATTGTAGATATGCGTCCAATGAGATATTTTGCTAACAGACGGGCAAACCAACACAGGCAAATTTACAACCCACTTTTCAATTAATCACTCTACCTTGTGGTAAGTAATAATATGAAAAAAGTTTTTTGAAGCAAGAGCAACAGAATTTATCACTTCAGATAAATTAAGAAAACACCTGAAGGACGTTGAGTCAAAGGTTTCAGAAACATTCAGTCATGGAAGACAGGTGATTTAGACCAGTCAGGATGGGTTAACAACCTTAAAAAGTTCATAGTTTTCTGGGTGGGTGGGGGTGGTAGTGGGGGTTGAATTTGATTACTTGATTTGTGAAAATGTTCAAAGCATGACATTATAATTACAGTGGTTGTGTTATTTACCCAGAATTCTTCTGTTTCTTTGTACTGACCTCTAGTGGAAAATATAAACAATTGATTTAATTTGTCATAAAAGAGAACAACCTCAACATTTCATTATGAAAACAAAAACAACAAACATTTATGAAAATGTTTTAATATTAAAGTTGTGTTGCAATTACACTTGTCACGTTTTGAAGTTATCTAATTGGCTTCCTAAACAACGATAATAACCGTAATAAAGTTTTCCACCAGGGAGCGCTAAAGATTTAGCATTCAGATCTCTGCAGTGACTAACTCTGGTTATAGTAGCTAATTTTACTGCCTGCTAAAAGGAATAACTCTTGATAAAATCTCAACCTAAAATAACATCAGCAGCAGATATTTATAGTCTGTAACTTTAAAGATTACCTAAGAAGATGAAAAAGGATTTTGTATTCAGCATCTAAAAGTTTTTTCTTTTCTTTGTAGGTTTCAGATCAAAATATGTCTATTAAACAGTGTTACTGCACATTGCAGGTTTTCCTGTTATCCTTCAGCCCTAGGTAAAAGTTCACTTTTTGATTTATCAACATAACCATTTTTCAATTTTGCTGTAAAAAATAACTATAATTATTAGAGCACGAATCATTTTTAAAGTCTTAAATGGGTTTTGTCTCAAACAGCCTTTATAGGTATAAATTTAAAAAATGTCATTGTTTTTTTTAAATAATTTTGAAAGGACTGCTGTAAAATTTAGTTTTCTTGTTTTTATGTACACAAACTTTTGGGGGAAAAATAGAAACAATTTTATTTCCTATGATTTTACTTTTAAACGGGTTCTAATTATCACTGAAATAACAACAGACCAACAGTGACTGTTGGGCTGTCCGTGCGTGAGTCAAAGATAGGCTTATATGGGAAAAGTACAACCACATGACAAAGTTTTAAAAGTACACATGTGTGTGTATGTTCTTGATTTCCTGGATCCCAGCCCTCCTGAGGTGTGAGTTCCTGACCCAGTAACCCACAGTCCCACTTGGTTCCTTTTTCTTTTCTTCAGTCACCACCCTGATGGGAACCATGTCTGAGCCGTGTGTTAGAATAAACAGTGGTTCATAGTGTGTGTGTGTCAACAAACACACACACACACACACACACACTTCTAATGGGACATCCTCTGAGGAAGCGTTACAACAATGCAGCTCAGAGTGAGAACACCAGGACAGAGGTAACAGTTTGATGTTCTCTGTGGGCTTTCTGAGAGCCCAGAGCGGAAACACATTCACAAAAAAGAATCTTGAAAAAAAGGCAACAGTTTTTTTTTCTTTGTTTGTTTTCTCACATACACGGAACAATGCATATGTACAATATGACATCCTTGTCAGTGTCTGAAAACCTACTGAACTCTCGAAATACTTTTGTGCTGGAGAAATTAACAACAAAAAACATTCATTTGTATCTAAGGAAGTTACATACTGTAGAACACCAGGAGTGAGCCTTGACCACGTAACCATGTGACCTACTGTAGCAG
This sequence comes from Austrofundulus limnaeus, assembly GCF_001266775.1. Lineage (NCBI taxonomy): Eukaryota > Metazoa > Chordata > Actinopteri > Cyprinodontiformes > Rivulidae > Austrofundulus > Austrofundulus limnaeus. The sequence continues at coordinate 521,782 of NW_013952459.1, forward strand.
CTGTGGAGCTCACCAGAACGGGCAGGAGTCTGGATTTAGAATTACTGTACATATTAGCAAAAGAACAAACAGTTCGGGCTGAATATTCAAGAACTCTAAAAGCTATTAATAATAATAGAAACAAAAATTTTCTTAACATTATAGAGTGTATATAAGCTATGTAATGTATAAAATACAAGCCAGAAAGTTTTGTGTGGATATACCAACAGAAGATGAACAGGAATATGTTTCATTTCACAAATACGCAGATTTTATTAAACTCAATGTGAGTGTGATCTGACCAGAACTGAAGCTAATAATGTAACAATTTAACATAAGCTTATAAAGTCAGTTTAATCACTGATAATTATTGAATTGGCTAGTAGATAGCTCTGTAGCACATTGTGAGTTTCTGAGACTGAAGCCTCATGTTTTGAACCAGATCATCAACACAGGAGCACCACAGGGACTGTACTCTCACTACTTTACACTTTAGACTCCTGTCTTCTGCAGAAATATTCAGATGACTCTGCAGTCATCAAGTGTACCAGAGATGGACAAGAAGCTGAATATAGGGAGCTGGTAGATCGCTTTGTGGCATGGTGTAAAAACAATCATCTCATCATGACTGTGAATAAAACGAAGATGATTGTGAACTTAAAGAGAAATAGGAACAGGTCCAACACTATTTATATAATGGTAGAAGAAGTGGAGGTGGTGGAGTATAAATACAGTCAACAGACTAGACTGGAGAAGCAACAGTGCAAGAAAGTACAAGTACAAGAGACTTTACTTCTCGAAGACGCTTAGGTTCTTTTGCATGAAAATGCTGCAGATCTATAAGTCTGTTGTGGAGAGTGCATCCTTCCATCTATTGAGGCAGCAACACCAGAGCAAGCAACTTTAAAAAGCTCAACAAGCTAATTAACAGGGTTGGCTCAGTTCTTAAGGATTCCTCTCTAGAACCGCTGGAGATTATTGTACAAAGAAGGATTTTTTCTTAAAATGAAGATTATGGACAACCCTGAGCACCCTCTTAATCAGACTGTCTTATTACAGTAAAGTGTCTTCAGTCAGAGGCTGCTTCAGATCCACTGTGAGAGACTGCTACAGGAGATTCATCAGCATCTATTTGAAGAAACCAGGATATGAGATAAAAGAACATTTAATTTCCCTTTGGGATTAATAAAGTATTTTTGAATTGAATTTATTTTAAATTGACTATATTGTTATACAGAGTATAGCACTCTGCGGAATCATGCTACAACTTAGCACAAATTATTAAATATTACAAGCTGGTTTTGCCCCCCATTTATGTAATATTTACACAGCGTAAAATATTAACATATGTTTGACTGTTTAGGTTTCCATTATACAAACCTGAATTGAGGAGAAGATGGTCAGCCAATGCAAGTTTCTTCCTTCAAAGGACCGGATATGCAGTGAACATTTTTTAAGTGCAGACTGCTGACTGAGCTGCAGGGAGGAGCTTTGTAGCAGCAAGTGTTTAGGCAGCTCCACACAGCTACCATAGGAGATTCAAGGATTTCTCAAACTTGCGTGAATGAGTCAAACCAACACTTCGGGTGTGTTTTTGATGAGGGAATGACATAATAAGGGCTCTATAAAATCTGCTTTATTTTTTCCCAAATTCCGTTTTTTTGTTTTGTTGTCATTTTTCTAAATTCCACTTTTTCCATTTTCCCCCTGAATTCCAAATTTTTATTGTAACCATATTTATTAACCTAAAAAGTGTGTGATTATAAAGTGACTGAACAATAATTAAACAAATAAATAGCCACAGAAATAAAAAAAAATAATGTTTATTATTTCACTTTCACTAATATGACAAATAGTTGCGGTTCAGTAGAACATTAAATCCTTTTTGAAAGGTGTTTAAAAGTATTTACTAGTAAAAAAAACATTTGTTATGTAAAACAGAATCTCACATATTAAAGTTATCTTTTGTAAAATAAAAATGTTTTAGAATTTAACTTAACATTAAATGTATCATAAAGAAACATTAAACCTTCAAACAGCAACAATTTGTGCACACTTGCCAAATGAATAGGACCTAAGCTCATTTACTTCTGTATTGGAAGATCACACACACACACACACACACACACACACACACACACGCACGCACGCACGCCCGCACGCACACACACAC